>NW_008677430.1:124219-141454 GCF_000695815.1 Acanthisitta chloris
CAGGCTCCTGCTGGTGCTTCCCACTCTCCCACACAGCCTGACTGTCAGAACTTGGCTCACGAAATGGCTCATCTATCATACTGCACCCTGGGTGGTGATGGCTAGCACCCAGAACCCCTGCCCTTACCTCCTGACTCCCTGTGCCCTGCTCCTGGAGCTGTCTCACAGGGAGTGTGCACCATGCCCATGCTCACACAAACACTCATTAGCACAGCTTCTCCTCCACCGTAGCTGCAGGGCAGGGAGCGGCACCTGCATGCCCAACCTTGTCCATCCTCCCAGCAGATGGCTGCTGAGCAGGCAGACAGGGTGACAATGAGGGGAAAGCCTCAAATTTTCCAGTTTACTTGGACTGAATTGTGGGGTAGCAGAAGCAGCCGACATTACACAGAATAAGCAGAATTTGCAACCAAGGTTGAAATAATTCTCCTGAGCCATAGTTGAGACAGCGCAGACCCTTGCTCATTCTTTAGGCTGAGTAAAAAGCAAACTACACCTGTACATTATTAGGGATATAAACAACAATCTACTTCCCCATAAACTTTATGAGCAGTGACTTTGCAGTCGAATCTCCTTTACACTAAAATATGATAAAACATTTGAAATTAAAACATTAGATCTTGTTTGGGCAAGAAAGAGAATTGCATTTTCCCAGTCCCAATGAAAACAAGGCCATTTCATTTCTGAGCCAAACTACAGGCATGTATATTTGAAGCAATCACTGCAAATTTCCAGGACTTGGGGTGGCAAAATCAGCTTTTCAAGTGACAACAAAAGTATTGTTTGTGTAGCAATAGCAACAGGGAATGATAAACTAAGGGAATATCTCAAAGGGGTGTTGAAACAGACAAGGAATTGTAACTATTTCAGGTTTAACAAGATTAGTTCAATGTTCAACATGGGAGCAAAACCAAAAAATCATTACATTTATCCATTGTTACTGAAGAAAATATTGGTGTGCCATAAGAGCACTATTACTGTACATCACTACTGAGACACACCAGATATTAAAAATTATCTGAAAAGAGCATAATGAATTATTCTGATGGACAGTGAATTGTGTGTGAGTCAGCAGTGTGCATCTGCAGCCAGGAAGACCAACACTGTACTGGGCTACCTTAACAAGAGTGGAGCCAGCTGGATGAGGTAAGTCACTGTTTTCCTCCACAACACACAAGTGAGATGACATCAAGAATGCAGAGTCCAGTTTGATTTCCTTCCCAACCCAGTATGAGGTGGATATTTCCAAACTAAGGGCCACTGAGATGATCTAGTGGTTGGGGTACATCATGTACAAAGAGAGGCACCTGAGTTTGCTGAGGATGAAAGGGGAGACAGATGAAATCTACCGCTCTGTAAAGGCAATGTACAGAGCAGTGCATGAGGAAAGGGCAAGAGGAAATGGCCAGAAGTTGCACTAAGACGTATCACAGTCGGGTAAATGAAAAAATATTTTCGAAGTAACAGTGGAACACACTGCCCAGGCTGCAGCATCTCCTTCTTTGGGGATTTTCAATACTCTGCTAGACAAGGTCTGAGCAACCTGCCTCAGCTTTGAAGTTCACTCTGCTTTGAGCAGGGGCTGGGACCAGATGATCTCCAAGGGCACTTCAAACCTAAATTATACTGTGATTCTGTGATTCATGATGTCTATCCCAAGAGAAAAAAGGAAATATGACTCACATTCTGCTTGCAAACAACAAAAACGTTCTTTGAATATCTGGAGATCAAACAGTTTATACTAAAATCACTCTTGCCTCTAGATCAGAGTTTCCAGTATTTGTAAGGCAATTGTGTATCAGCATATCACATAATGAACAGCAGCACAAACTGAATGTAATACTCCTGAATGGCGAGACAAAGACAAGTGATCTGGCTATGCTATTCATTTCCACAGTAAATCCAATTCTTAAAAATGCTTAAACCCCTCAGCTTTTGTAACTCCCAGAAGACTGTTTAGAATCTCTTGCTTGTAACAAAATACATCTGTGTGGTTTTTTCCCCCTAAGCCACATAACTTGTTTGTTGTCAACAAGAACCAAAATCTCAAGAGTAAAAACTCAATAGAAAGAAATTTCACTGGGGGAAAAAAGTCTGTTTGTGGTATCACTTGCCTGTTTTACATGTGAACATTCATACTTGGACTTTTCATGGACTATTTTCAACTGGCCACGTTAAAAAATAAAACAAAACCAAACAGAAAACAGCATTATATCATTCCTTCTGCCAAAACCAATGCAGATAAGCAAAGTATTAATAAAAATTAATCTTTCACCTCTATGACAGAAAATAATTGAAGCTCATATTACTTAATGTTTTGAAATAATGTGATTGACTAACCTTAGTGGTGCAAGCTAAATATTGTGTAAATCATCTTTGCTCATCAATTAGTATGCAATTGATTTCAGGAAATGGAACTTTTACAATACATTGTTTTTTCTATAACAAAAATAGTTGGATTCACTTCTAGCATACAACACCATTTGAAAATGTTAATGATATAAATTTTTTTATTTCTATGGATTCTTTAATGAAAACTACAATGAAAATTTGTTTAAATAAATTTTTACTAATAGACTAGATTCAGCATCCATTTATTCCTGAAAAATTGGATGCATCTGTACCAAGCACTGTATTTGTTTATGCAAATATATGCTAAGTCAGGACAGAATAAATTAAATTAATGCTTGCAAATGCAGACTTTGTCCATGGCTTAAAGCACAGCCCTTAGAAATATTACAGAATGTTTCCAGTAACATTTATGACTTCATTACACATTTACCCAAGAGTCAAAATCTGATGATGACTCATTAATATCCAGTATGTGAAATTGCTTGATTATGAAACCTCACCTTCAGAAACTGGATGATTTTAACGGGCAGGATACTCTTGTTCCATTTTACTTTCATCCCAAAACACCAGCCCAGCATTGACCCACTGAAGCAAATGTATCTGAAATTTCTTACTCAATAGAGAAAATTACATCTGCTCAAACCCAGGTTAATTTACCAAGCCACCTGGATTTTTCTTACCTATGGCAGATTAAACTCTACAGTTGCAGGATCCCCAGGCCCACTCATAACACTTCACCAGGACACCGAGTCTAATTTTTCAAGTCTTTCAGTGAGCAGGTTATAAGACTGAAGAATATAACTGATGTCTGAGGAAAAGATGTGCTGACAAAGCATAGTTCATCCATTAAGAAATGTGCATATTGGTCTATGCCTCAAAACCATAAGTCTGAGCTAGGTATAGTGGTTATACATGCAGTACCTGATATCGCTTGCCCCCAGGAATGAAATAAGTAAGTTATTATAGATGAATTAGATCAGAACCAGTATGCTGCAGCCTCAAGACTTCTGTGCCTCCAAATCACAATGTTAAAATCTGTAATTTTTCTTCACATTCAGGAAGACCTTTTTTCATAAGTGGAAGCTGAATTCATGTATTCCCCTTACACCATGAACCAATTACCTGGTATTTCAGGAAAACACCACATACCACACAGCTCGCAATAATACACTTGCCAGCTCTAGACTGTGAGTACCTGATTTACATTCAGCCTTCTCCAAAAGCTTTGGAAACCCCTGTTTGACCACACATGGAGCCAGTTGTGTTCTGAATGCTGGGGGCACACAGAGCCTGTGCAGCCTGGTGAAAGGACAGGAGCAGGGGCATGATGTGGCATGGGCAGGAGGCTTGCAGGGGCAGGAGGCTGCAGGAGGAGCAGCATGGCATGCAATACTGAGCAGGCTCCTATATAGGTCTGGATGGGAAAAAAGGCTTTGCCAACAGTAGAGTCACTAGAGCAAGGCATATGAATTGAGATGACTACACAAAGGTATCTCACAGGTTAAGGGAGGGCTTGGAGACCCTGTGCTGTTTTGCCATAAAAAATATCCCTCAAGGGTGACCTGCAGCTGCTATAGCAGCTGCACAGCGTGTGGGTGCTCTATGCAGCCTAAGGAAGAGCTCTGTCCTCCAATATCCTGAACAAATCCCATCTGCTGTTCTTTAAAGTAAACTCCTTAAATCGCCCTCTGTCACCTGGAAACCTGGAAGTTTATCCCTGCAGTCCTCTAACTACAATAATAAAAAATGGATGGATTTTGAACATGAAATACTGTATAGATTGATCTTATGCTTGAATTTTGCAGTACAATGTGTAAGTGGGAGTTTTCATTATAAATCTCATTTTGAAGGTTTTATGACTCGTCTGTTTCAATTCTCCCTAGGCTTAAAACTTGTTAGATATGTTTTACCCTGGAAGAAAAAAACTGTCTTGAAAATGAGAAAGAGAGTGAGAAATAAAAAGAATGGTGTAACTTTGTTTCACTATGGGAACATATTTTGAATCAAATTTATGAAAGACTGAAATTTGAAAGTCCTTATTTTTCATAAACTGGCATTTTTGAAACTGTAACTTAAATAATTTAAAATGTAAGTCTATGCACATCCTCAAGAAGTCACTGCCTACATGTTGAGTAAGTGACACATATCACTTAGGACAAAACTACCTTTACAGTATTATTGAAAATGTTTGACTTATACGTAAGAACCTAAAAGGCTAATTGTGTATTTAAGGGTATATTTTTCTTACTCATGCAAAGGAGAGAGCCAAAATGACTGTTTTTAGAGGAGTCAGGGTGAGACCTGAAATGGATCCTCAAGTGCTCAGAAGCTAAGTGCAGCAGTTCATACACAGTGTATGGACAGGTTCTTTCCCACACAATGTGCTGTGCCTTGTTTCAACCTGCTTTTCAGACTTGCAAAACCGGTAATATTCAGGTGATAAATGAGCACCTAACAATGTATTGGCCCAGCCTTCATAAAGTAAGTCAGGTCTTAGGTTAAGATTTTAAGGATGAGGACTTTCTCTTGCCAGAACTAATACATGCAAGACACGAAAATACTCTCCTATTCTAAAGTTCCTTCATTTTTTCAGATTCCATTTCCTACACTTTTTCTTTAGCAATTGTTCAGGCATATGGTAAGTCGTACACAGACATAACAGGCTCTTAAAGTTATAACAATGAACATGAAAACATTGAAAGGAAATAAGTTCTTCAATAGACAGTTTTGCTTACCTGTATATGACCAATCAATCTCTTCAATCAGTTTCCGCTGTTGTCGATAGTATCCGTACACCAAATCTGCAAAATAGTAATGAATTCACAATATTAAAACCAGAAGCCAACAGAAACTTGAAGTGCTGATAACCTTTGCCCTTCCAACAAGATAATCATTACTGATGAATAATTTATTTTGTCCTTATCTTGGATCTCAAATGGTAAGTATTGGTTAAATGGAATATAAATACCATCAGCATTGCAGCGTATAAAGGACACAAACAAAGCAAACAGAAGTGCCTTCCTTTCTTTCTTCCCTTCTCCCTTCCCTCCTTTCCTTTCTCCCTCCCTCCGTCCCTATTTCATCACAACCATGCTTTATCCTTCAAAATTAATACAATTCCCCTGTGAAAAAAACATCTTTTGTGTTATCCTTTAGAAAGAACCATTGTAGACAACTAGGCGTCAATGAGAGTTAAACCTGTGCTTCAGTGTGATCAAGACTTTACATATTTTCTCTGACTTTGTACAACTGATACCGTTTAAAGACAATGAATAAAATATTCTAAAATATCATTCCATTGTGTACTGTTGGCATTATTTTAGCTCAAGCATGTGAAATTGCTTTTATCTCCATAAACTTTATGGAGAGAGAAGGTTGGATACTAGATAATTTTAAGTTATATATTTTTATTGAAAAAAATATCTGGCTGTATAAATACTCGCTGACTTACACTGACTACTGAATAACCTTCACCATTGCCCTTTTTATGCCAGGACAACTCTAGCACCACCAGTGATACAGGCAAATACACGACTATGCCCCTAGTAATTATTAATATATGTAAATTGCAGATAGAGGGTTTTTAAGACTGCCATTTCAAGAGTAATAATGTTAACTAGCTTCATTAAATACTGTTCTAGAGAAGTACAACACAATATATTTCAGAAATATTTGCATATGAGCATGTTGAGCACTCATATGGATTGCTCCCTTGAGAAAGCACCATAGAATTCTGCTCACATTCTGCAAAAATAATTAAACAGTTTCATAACATCCATGTATTTTTCTTTAACGCAGAAAAGTATGTAGTGCTGAATAGAGGATGTTAAATCATAATTGCTATTTGCAAGGTTACACATACTGTGTTTCTTACAATGACTTTCTGCTACCTATCTGAAGTCCCTATGTTTTATTAACTTCATTGGACTTCTGCCTCCTCTATGCAATTGCCCTTAAATGTTTTTCTCTTCTCAATCTTCCTCCCTGCCAAAAAAACCCACCCAAAAACCCTTGCAACGATTCACAACAGTTACTCATGACTAAGATCAAACTTCATGTCTAAGTAATGGCACTGAAAAGGGATTTACATGGACTAGTGTTGTCTTTGGACCACATTTCCAAGTCAATGTGCATTGTGTCTGCATCTTCAATTAATTATAGAAAAGAAAGCTGTGTAAGTTCTGATTCACAGGTGTTAGTTGATGTCTCCAGTTTCCTCCTTTATCCATTGACCTCCTAATTGTTACTTCCCACAATCAGTTGAGCATTCACATGCAAACTAAGCAGGGGCTGGGCGTGAGAGCGTCCCACCACTTTTTAAATTCCACATGGAGCTCTGATGGACAAAGAGTGATAGTTTCAATGAACAAGAAACAAAAGGGCAAGGTTCACTTTTTTTGGTGCATTACACACTTATAGACCCAGTAAATCGTATGGAAAGTCTTTATAAATTCCAGGAGGTGTCAGGAGTTCATGCACCTTCTTTCCTCTGCTATTCACCAACTGTGTGCCCACAGCCCCTCCACAGAACACTCACAGCTGTGTGCCTTCTCACATCCACAGTGGGTTTGGTCTTGTCTCTTTACACTATAAATATGTGACAAAACTGGAGAAGGAGAGCAAATTTCATCTTGGAAATGCCTGAAGATTCATAGCTGGCACAGGTGCCAGAGGGAAGTTCTGTGTGAGTGTGTAAGGACGAGCCATGAAGCAATTGTTCCCTTCAGCTGCTTGTGTAAACTGCCCTGGGAAACACAACCACGCATTCTGTTGCTATGTAAACCATCAGTGTTAACCAGCTAACAGCGTAGAGACCAGCTGGAAGGAAATTATTTTATGCCTTCATTTTTTTTAAAGTAAACAAATTGAAATCCCTTTTGCTGATGGTATATGACAGCAGGTACTTCTGTAAACTGTATTTAAATTCCTTGCATTTAATTTAAATGAATACGGTATTAGTGAGAACATCTTCACAAAAAAAAAGAAGGCAAAACGGATGTCAAATTTGTAGTTTTACACATAAATCCATGATGCCAATTAAATTTGATCAACTTGACAGTCTGCATGACACCTGTGACACTGACTGACATCTCTAGCCAGTGCACAAAATAGTTTGAATTTTACTGGATGAGTTGCTGTTTTATGAAGTAAAAATCCTTAATGTTCTCTTCTGCTTCCAGGAAGCTGTTGAACATGTTTCCATAGATTGTTGATTTATTCAAAGAACAAGGCAGCTTGGTTTTGGGATCATGTTTTAAACAGTTTTACAGTTATCTTTCTATGCCTGTCAAGGACACATGCAAGATATCCTTAAATGCCTTTTCTTCTCTTTTTCTACCTCTCTTCAAAGCCAAAATTTTCTGTCTGGGGCTGTGAGACTTGTTGCTTTTTATATCCTATCCAAACGCTGTGCACCCCAGTGCCTGAGGCCCACAAAGTCAGAAATAATGGTTGCAAATGCTCCCCTGCTTGTGACAGGTAGCAGGACAACTGAGTTGTGACTGATCCTGTCTCATGTTCAGTCACAGGGTCAAAGACCATGCTTAAAGCTTAGTGCTATGAGTAATAAGGTATTGTAGATACTTTTTCCTGTTTAAAAAGTATAAACAACCAGGCTTTCTTCCTTCTGACATGAGTCTGATATCCTTTTGCACTTACTGGCCTCAGCTGACTTGCTTTTGATTTGCCACTGTGAATGAAACATTCTGATCCTCAATGTGTATTTATGCATATGTAAAGGAGAAAAATTAATAGCTTTAATGATTAACAGAAAAAACTGTCTGTGAGGGAGATCCTCTTGATTGTGCCAGGAAAATGAGTCAGAGAAGAGGAAATGGGACATTAAACCTCTGAATCCTCTTGGGGAAAATCCTCTCAGAGATGCTGAGGTAACAAGCCCCAAGCATCCACCAGAGACTCTTCTCCCAAGCCTCGGTAAAAAGGGTATCTTGAAGACACAAAGTATGTTTGGGGATGCTGCACTCAGTGTGCTGCCTTGCTACACAGGATACAAGCTCCGCCACAATCTGGCACTGAAATTTATATCAGGATGCTGTAATTTTACCAGTCCTTTTATGTCCTTAGTGCCACAGTGGTGTCAAGTCATACCAGCTGCTAGACTCAAGTGGAAAAAAGGACAACCTCTTCATGGTTTTACTCCTGCTCAGCCTGAACTCATGAGTTGCACCTGCAGTGTATCTGGAATTTATGAGATTCTGACATCAGAATGACTTATTTATGTGAACTGGGACAAATTAAGCAATGTCAGTGCCTGTGAGATTCTCTACAAATTGGCAACTGATGTTCAGCATGTACAGTATGGCTAGGCATTATCAACTACGCATTTAGATTACAAACACAATTTGGTCCTGGGAAGGACCTAAAATCTAATTTGGGAGCAAAGAGGATAGATTCTAAAGCCCTAAGCATTCATCTGCTATAAGTGGATAATGGCAATGCATTACAGTCATGGAGATAAAGGCTGTATCGATATTAAAACTGATGGGAATTGCAATTTACATGGGCAACTCGTGGTTCCTAGGCCAAGGAAGCGCACAGGAACTCTTGGGATGCCAGCAAGGATGTGAGCAGTCACTGAAAAATGTGATAATTTTCTCTTTGAGAAATACAGAAGTTCTTGCATTAAACAAATTATGTCTCATGAGATCTCTGCTATGTACACTGGTATTACTGACTTCAGAAACATGAAGCCATGAATATCAGAAGCTTACACAGGTTTGGAAAAGATTTAAAGATCTGTGAAGGAGAAATCCACAAACACCTCTTAAACACAGTGACATCACTTTTGGCTCACTAAGCCCATTGATAAAACTGGGAGGATTATACTGGGAAATTCTCATTGCATATTTTCCCTATTTTAATGCACTTGCCTAGGCAGTTGCCTAGGTCATTGTCAGAGACAGGTTATCAGACGAGTGGCTTCTTTTTAGATTAAGGCACACACCTCTTCACTGAAGAAGAATTAGGAACTGCAGAACAAACTGAAATGGTCTGGTAACAGCAATGGTTATACAGGGTAGCTGAAAGCAAACCTGCATGTGGCTAGTGGCTAAGTGGGATACCAAAGTTGCTGCAAAGAAGTCAAAGTGAGGAAGACAGACTGCAAAAATGGCATAATAATACATTTTAAAATGTAACAATAAATGTTTGGTGCTCTTCAAATATGAAAAGAATACAATTAAATAGATCGGACAGAGCTTCATTATACAGACTCTGCTTTTGAGAGCCTTAAACACAGATAAAACTGTGCAAAATTACCTCTGATGATTAGATGGATTGCTTCTTCAACAATTGTCATTTCCTTATTTTAGGTCTTTCCACTGACAGAAAAGTCATAGGATCCACTACTATACCTTTCATCCATCTTATGATGGTGTAGCTTCATTGCCTCAACTGAAAAAACTCTTGATTTATACTGACAGAGGAAATGAAAAGATTCAGAGCACAACCTGTTAAGTCTTGAAGTTTTAACTGACAGTAGCTATCTATAAATCCCTTTAACAGAATGATCTACATTTGCCTGAGTAAGGTCTCTCTCTTATGAATTAATTTAATTTTGTAATGCCATCTGCAAAATTCTTTACAAAAACAAAAAATGCTAAAATAACCCACCTCTACAATTCCATATATCCTTTCTTCCTCAAAGTCAAAGTGTCTAAATCTCTTGTCAAGATGTGTCTGATAACTCTCACAGCCTTAAAGAAATTTAAAAATCTTTTTTTTTACCCGCAGTTTCTTCTGTGTAGGCTTATTTCAGGCATTGGTACATGTTCGGGTGTATATAGTCAGTTCCCTTCATTATGCTTGAGTGTAGGCTGCTCATTCCAATACAGATTGACAAGTGAGACTTTTCCTGCACTAAATATAAAGCCAAAACAAAATTCTTCTTACAATTTGGCAATTGTTGTGTGCATTTACTAAGAGAAATTGTGTTTAAATCTTACCAAAAGAATTAATTTAAAAGCAGTCATTATTAAGCACCAGAGTATTAACACTCCGCTTACTTTACCTGTCACAACTTTACAGTGAATAGTGCCATGAATTACAAGCAAATCCCTATGGCATCAGCTAAGGTTTATAAATCACATTTAATGACAATTCTCCAGTGGACTTGTACATGTGAATGCTGTAACAAGGACTCCAGTTTGACCAATTTAGGTTCTACCCCACTAGAATTTCACATGCCTGAGGTTAGAGGGGCCCTAAAATTCCTATGCAGACAGTGGAAATTGGGAGGGATACTACAGGGTATTATCCAGTGTACTTAAGCTACCTGCTGCCACCTTCACTACAAGCAAAATAGTAGGAAATGTTAGATGTCTTCTTCCATTTGTAATCTTGTGCACCAAGACATCATCTGAAGGTGGAGCAAAATGGTCTGATAAGACTTTAGTTTCCTACACAGCAACTGGCTGGTATTTGAAGCATTTGCCATAGCAAGTTTTAAGGTTTTCTGGCCACCAATGTAGCATTTAAGTGTCTGCTCACTGAAACCAAGCTGCCAGGACAGGCTTTAAGTGAGACTTCTAGTGGTACTTACCAGCAGTTATTTCTGAATAGGCACAAGTGAGTGAAATTAAGTGCCTGTGAAGCTCTTGGGCTAAACACAAAGATACATGAATCATTTAAGAACCTACAGAATAAGATAACCCAACAAAACTAGATAACTGGCTTACTGCTGAAGCACCTAAAAAAGTGTTCAAAGTCAAAACCAGAAAGGGCCTAAGAGGACTGTAATTTCCCCAAAAATGCTACACTGTTCTCCCATGTACGAACTGGTGTGTATGATAGAAATTGGAACTGCTATTCAAAAAAGCAGGTACCAAGCAGTGATTCCTAGGATACACTTTTCTCTAACTCCTCTGCTACCCAAATTCCTTTCCCCAGATAATCAAGTCAGTGAAACTGTAGGCATTTGGTTTCAAAATGAATTTAGTTCTCTGATAACAGTACCAGAGAAGTAGGAAAGAAAGAAACATAACTGAAGTTTCTTGAAACATAAACAGTAAAGGTAACTTAATTTTATTTGCATGATCTTCAATGTTCTAGATATTCCACAAATAAATGATTATGTGCCAAGTACTGTAATAGATATTAGAAATGAAAAATATGTGGTTTACTTCTTATATTTAGCACCTAAGTATAAAAAAATTCACAATCCCCTTTCCAACAATCAAGTAATGTAGTGATAGAAGTGCAATGAAAAATAAAACAAACTTAACTCCTTTATCCAAAATCCCAGAGGTCACATTTGACTGGCTTTTGGAAAAAAACTCTACTATGTTTCTCCATTGTTAATATAACAGCTACAGAGAAGTAAAGCTCTACAGCTTTAGTAAAATTTATTTTAAAGTCCTGAGAGTAGACCTTATGCAAGTCATCTCAAAGGAGCATTTACTGAAATAAATGCTTTTTTAGTACAGTAGTGACTGTGAATTCAAGCTGTTAGAAACCTTATCTTTTGCAAAATAATTCAATAGTTAGAATCATCTTGTGGACCTTAACGATGAGCCTTAGACTGGATTCTATGAAGGTGTTGGTGGAAGGGATATTTAGAGAAAGATATTCTTTAAAGGAGGAAGCCTTTAATTATTAAAATTTTCCTTCCCTATTCGTTTGATGCTGGAATTGCAAATTCTACTCAACAATTATCCCTCCAGTCATGTTGCATAAGTTTCCTGAAAGGTGGCTCTGTAGATAACAGTATCTCCTTTTACTTGAACTGTCTCAGAGAAATTATTTTTCAGTAACAAAGGGGAAGAGAGAGACTGCCCTGGATGGTTTTCTTAGACGTATTCAAATACATCTAAGGCCACATACTTTTTACAAAACCATAGCAACATCATTCTACTCCCTTGAGGAAACTCTACACTCAGAACATCAAGACTGAAAAATTCCAAAGCTCATCATGGATACCCAATATCAACTGCACGTCTATTAAAATATCTCTGTTTCATAAAAAATATATGAACATAATACAAACAAGGTGACTAAAAACTTGTAAACTAATATAGAACCTGGCATTGTTTGACAAATCCTAACAATTATGTATATGCATTGGTATGTACAGATAAATGAATATCTATAAGGATTTGTCAAAAAGGAATATGTAAATACATATACACACATATCTTCATGATGATTATATCATGTTGTAAATCTCATGTTTAGTCTTTTCCTTGAGCCATTTCCTTATTGCAACTCATCACATAAACATATGATTTGGAAAAGAAAACAAAACATCTCACCATTGCTAGAGACAATAGAGTAAAACATGACACTGGCACACTAGAAACACAAACCAAAGTCAAAACAAAGACACAATGTATGATTTTGTGTTTATTTTGTTTGTTTGCTTGTTTTAAATAATTATCTTTTAACTAGAATACAGCAGAATTATTAATATAGTGGTATAAGGGAGATCACAGAGAAAATCAGAATAATGCAATTACTTTAAAATTAATTCGTGATACTGTATTTCACAATACACTGAGGTGAGGAACCAAAACCTATGTTTCTCTACAGATTCTCTCACTGTGGGACTAGAGACTCTCGTGGCCAGTTGTGTTTTCTCCCACTCCACTCAAGTTCCCATCACCAGGAGTACAGGGCAGTACCTTCCCTCCTGCTCTTGCAGATGGCTCACATTTGCCTTTTGGGTGCTCTCGAGGAGCAACTACCCCATAGATTCACATCTCCCCATGCAGAGGCAGGAACTGAACCTGCCTCCTGATGTTCATGAAGTTTTCAAGCCAGTAGGATGTAGTGAAAAGCATACTTAGTGACAGGAATACCTCAGATGGAGCTTAACACTACAAATGTGTGTTTTGACCTATTCTGACCAGGTTTAATTTTGAAAGAATGCCTGAAATATCACTCACTTTTTAAATTAGAAGTGTGTTTTAGATATGAAATAGGCTCCATGCTATCCAGACTGAGAAATTCTCAGCAAACTCTAAAGAACTCTAAGCATTAAGGAGACTTTCAGGTGAACGACTGGGGTTGTGTAGTGCTTAGCTGCTGGCAGGGGTTAAACCACAACATCAGGCAACTATTTCTCAGCATTTTCAGGACTTGGGTAACTTTAGACTTTAGTGACTGCCTCCTATCTATCACTTTTCCGCCTGACTCCTGGCGTGTAAAATTATAAAAGCATTTGGAAACTCACTGTTGAATAGGCTGAACCAGAGCTGCTAACTCTAAGTACAATTTAATACTAACAGATTTCACCACAATGTATTTGAAATGCATATTGAATTTAGCTTTTACAGCACAACCTAAAGCCTGAAGTCACTGGAAAAATATTCTAGTGCACTCAGCCAGGGTTTTTTCTAGATCTCAGAACTTTGCTCAGAGATAGTGGCAGTGGGAAGGGGCTGACGGTTTGTTGAGGGTTTGGTGTTGCTGGATGTGGTTGAGGTTCCTGTAACCCTCATCCAGAATTTACAGCTACCAAGGACACATAACCACAGGTTTAATTAGTAAGGCCTTCACTTTGGGCTCACTTCGCTTTCACTCCAGCTATTTTGAAGCTGATTTTAAAAATTTGTAATTCAATATGAACAGATTGAATGACATTGGTTTAGCTTCCTGTTATTTCTTTGGGGAAAAAAAGAGTTACATAACAATAAAAGAGTACCAAAGAAAGGGGATGGCTTGAAGTTCCAGTGGATGGTCTGGGCTTTCCTCCATGTTTTGCCAACTCCTGTGCCATGTAAGTAGAGTGCCACATCACAGCTGTATTTTCATACAATCCAGGCAGTTGGTGCTCACACTAAATTCTTGCTGACCAGCAAGTTTTACTCTTGTTTTGAAAAGTAAATGGTCAGTACCTGGTCCCCAGCTTCATCAAAAAATACACAAATATGGTACATCATAATAGAGAACAATATTTTTACTTTCACAGACTGCCGAAAACAACACGGTACATTGATCATTTATGGTAGCTAACGACAGGAATATTGACACTTGGTTATTTTTCTCATGTGGATTTAATTAAAAAAAAAGGGGATATCAAATAAAATAAGGTCATGCCAATTTAAAATTTTCCTCACATTTCCTTTCTTGACTTGATTTTTTATTCTCTTCAGTAGCTTGTTATCTATACCGTATCTACCATTTAACATAGTTTTAAAGTCAAATTCTGTCTCGTGGTTTATGTATGCCCAAGAGAGTACCATGAGGGAAACAGGAATCCCGTCCTAGTTCTGCACCAATCATCCACAAAACCGGAGCTTCACGGACAATTTTGGAATTCAGGTATTAATAATTTTTGGAAGTGGAGACTGAGACATTTTGATCAGGTATTTTGCATGATCATGTCATGTATCTTGCATGTATATTGGTATTTAACCAATATGCTCTTCATTTAGGAGGGTGAATGTAAATCTGACTGGGAGGCTATATGAAGCCCACTTGAGTGCAGACAGAACACAAAACCACTCTATAGGCATACAACCCTCACCTACCCATTTACCTAATGTCTACTTTATGCACATTTTACATAACAGCAACAGGAGATGGAATACAGCTTTGTGATTTCAAGAAAAAAACCCACATTATCATTTTGCTAGGATATATTCTTTCAGTTCTAACTACTGTTGAATTCTGTCAGCAGATATAAACCGAATTGAACAAGGTTTGACCCAAAATCTGGAAATAATAGCCTCATAAGATGATAGATACATGGTTTAATCAATCACATGAAATTTCACCTTACTGCAATAACTATTTCCCCATATAATCCAACCTCTCACTAAGGCAGTAAAAAGCTTTTTCCCAAGTCTCAGGTGGTGGTGGCACTCCATAAAAAGCCTTAATTTGTGCACTGAACCACAAAATGGAGGTTCTGACCTCTTGTTACTTGCAATCCTACACTGAGTGTATAACAGTTTGAACTGAGAATCTCATTGCAGCAATCCTCCTAGGTTCAGATTAGTTCAATACAACTGAAAGTTCATATATTGCGGCAGTCAGCTGTCAACAATAACCAACTGCAAATTGACTGTGACTTTCTAATATTAAGAAATTAAACCTTGGAAACAAAAAACAGGAAGCCTGAGAATGCCACTGATTCATAGGCAAATTTGTACTACAAACTAAATACTGTAACATCAAGAAATTAAATACAACGTACCTAACTAATAAATTTTTCATTTATTTGCAATGACTCACGTACCAAGACTGAATCGTTTTTATAACCAATTAATAAAGTAATTAATTTCTCTGTCAATTAACATCAACCAGAATCAGGAAAACACTATCTGAAAGTGTATAGTGAGTTAATGGCTTGAATCCTCTTAAATCATGTCATTAGGTTTCAATGCAGCTAAAGTGGCTTGTGAATTTGCATCTGGACTGATAAAGTCATTCCCACATTGGGAATTCACCTGCCTAAACTCTTTGATGGTTCAGATCTCAACTCCCAATAGAACTAAGGGGTTTGGGCTCTTCAGTGATGAATTAGTTCCAGAAAAGGATTTTAACACTGGATTCCCATTGCAGGCTCCCCAAATCCTCAAAGCCTTTGATAAACAGAACCTGCCCTCAGACTAGGTGTAGAGCAATAAAACCCTGGGTTAAAGGCATTAATTAGCAGCCTGTGAAGCATGTCTGCCTGTCTCCCCCTATCTTATGAATATTTATATAAAGGTTTTATGGTATGGGGAAAAACTTCAATAGGCTGGATTCAGAGTGTCTTCTGTGAATACTCTTTGGGCACATAATTAGGGCGCTTTGTCCTAGAGCCATTTAGACACTTTGGCCATTGTGCTAGAGAGGAAGCCTGACTTACATATCATGCCTAGTAATGCAGTTATGAATAGGAGATGGCCAGGAAGTTTACATATAGACTTAGAAGAAGCTCTCTCACTGCCTGTTCTCTTATAAATGCTTCCAATTAAGGGTGCAGGCCCAAAAAAACAAGATGAACAGAGTGCTAAAACTCCCTTCTTTGAGTGAGCAAGGAAGGTTTAAACTTTTAGGCACTGGATACCACCTTGGGAAAAATAAAACTGCTGACAGGAGAGGAGCTGACTATATACCAGAACAAGGTCTGAGCTCTAATAATATAAATATTATACATATGATAGATAGATAGATAGATAGATAGATAGATAGATAGATACATACATACATACATACATACATACATACATACATAGATGGCTATGCCACAGATTCTAGCAAAGAAAAGCAAATTGAATTCCTTAGGGCTAGCGGGATGAAACAACCAGCACAATGTAACAAACCAGTAAGACTTCAATAACCACATGTAAAATGGGCAAACAACCAAACACGACAAAACTTAGAGAAAGAATGCAGGTGCAAATCTGAAAAGTACCTCTTGAATACAAACAAGCCAAGGCCTTTCTTGAGAAACTCATCTAGCATGCACAGCAAACAGGTCACTCAGTGAACAGCAGATGAGCCATTAAAAAGTGATGACTGCAACATAATTTGAATTGACATTCAAGGGACAGCAAGGGTGGTAAATTAGTACACTGAACAACCTTTAGCAATTAAAATGTACCAGTTTTTTTTTAAAGATCCCCCCCCCCAAAATATTTCCAGTTTAGATAGCAGAGCCACTTTTCAGAAGTCTTCAAGTTGTCTACTAGTTTTCCAGAAAGGGAATCTGTTGTTTAAGTTAAAAGAACCAAACGGATATGACAAAAATGTTGTGATGCACTGATGTTTCAGTTAATCAGACTGGATAAGACTATGGTTTCAAGGAAGTTCAAAGAGCTATACCAAGCAAGGTAAATGTGTAACTGCCAAATGATATTCAGCTTTGACAGATGTAAAAGCCAAAACAATTGAAAAATTAAAAAAGGGACTGATAGAAGAGACCAGGGCATTCCT
>NW_008677430.1:141475-166823 GCF_000695815.1 Acanthisitta chloris
TTTGTAACTGGAGTCCAAACAGAAATTTGGAAATATGTGAGAAATAGTGAAGAACATTACTGCCTCCTTAATACTTATCATCAGTGTGGCTTCATCTGGAAAACTGCATTCTATGCTGGTCTTGCCTTCTTGAAAACAAGCGCAATAACATGGGTGAGAGGGAACACTGATGAAAGTGACCATGCAAAAGTTCCAAATAAATAGAGAGAGGGAAAAGATTAAGAATGCTTACTTTGGAAAGAAAACAAATATAAAGAATAATGAATGTTGCTAAAATGAAGACTGGTAACTTTAGTTCCCCTCTCTAGAAGAACAAGAACACCTGGGGGCATTAATGAGACAGCTGAAAACAGGAAAAGTAGTGAAAGGATACACTTTTTTCACATCTGCCTAGGCAATTATCACTGCAAGAAACTGCTCAGGCTAACAGCTAAGTGAAGACTGAAATAGGTATAAAGATATCAAGAATATCTGGAGTTACACAATACATTTAGAAAGGCACCTGGCATAAATGAGATGTACGAAGAGAAGACTGGGGAGTATTTCACTTCTACCTACTGTGGGATTTCTCGCCTGTTCTTCTGAAACATCTGCACTGGCTCTGTCAGACTACTGAATTCAGGGATGACCCAACATGGCTATTCCTGCTATTTGTTTACTACACATGAAAGATCCAAGGTGTCTGAAACAGCTGAAGTACTTCTCCTAGATGAAATGCAACTGCTAATAAAACTTAAAATAAACATCACTTACTGTTCTGTAATAGACACTCTACTTGTGTCCAGGTAAACAACAAAGTTAACTTTGAGAAGTTGGCTGGAGCAAGTGATATGACTGACTCTTGCTTCGATTCATGGGCATGCTTTTTAGCAATGCCATGGAGATGCTGTTTAGCAACGTCTCCCTTAATGCTCTGAAATTCTGTCTGGGACAGCAAAACATGACTGCAAACTGATATGCCTGGTAAATGGAAAAATCTCAGATCCATCAGTTGCAGCTACCTTAAAGAACTGGAGATTACATGACTCTTATTTCTGTGTTGCAACATCCACCTTGTTCAAAGAGCAAATGCTGGTTTTAGTACTGTCTTTCACAGTACCTGTAAGAGAATAGGATAGAGCATATTTTGGCCTAACCAACACTGCAGAGTACACCTTCCATGAATAATTTGTGGGCAATGGTATCTTCAAATGGCACGATTCTGTGCTTCCTCACTGTACAGTTCATCATCAAAACCCAATTATTCTACAAAGGCTTATTTAGGTGACTACAGCTATTACTAATATTGCTTTTTCCTCTGGACAGTTTCTAGACGTTCTGCTTTATTGAATTGCGTATGACCTAGAGAACCAGGAGAACAGTCTGATCTGGCCATTGACCCCTATGCCTCCTGTAAAGACACTTGAGATATTCCTTAACAGTACACCTCCGCCTATACTCTTACCTTTTGTTGGAGCTTGTAAGGAAATCCTTGATGCTATTGTCTGCTCCCATGGAGAAAGACAATTTAAATGCCCAGTAAAAATGCCAGCCATTACAGTACTTACCTAACTGTTTTTCCTCTGCCTGAATGAGATTATGTTGTTGCTTACAATGTGATCATCCATCAGTGATCTTTTCCCTTATGCCTTGAGCAGTTACCATGTTTCCATTACAGTTTTAATGTTCAAACATCTCCACTGGTGAACACGCACAGGGCACACTCTTATGGAAATAATTCTGGGAATTTACAGCTCTTAAATTGGATTAGGAGAAAGTACCAGCTGTTCTTGCTGTGTTAATTCAGAGCTCTGCATTGAAAGACCTGCCTCTCCCACTGGAAAGCTGTTGGGTAATGCCATTTTCAAGGAAGGCCAGGAAATGTACTTACAATGTTCACTAAATGCAGCTTCATGCAGCAATACAGCAAATTCATTTAGCTGACACTGTTATAAAATGTTCAAGTAGCACTAGACAGATACTGAAAAAAAACCCTGCATGAACTGTTTATTTTCTTACATCATTGCATTTATTATTTTTAAGCTTGTCATGCTCTTCATCATCAAAAGCAAGCCACCCCTAATACCAATCTACCATTAAACTGTGGAAATATCCTGCAGCAAATTAATTAAGATATGGAACAGAAGGATCTTGTACTTTCACTGGCTGAAACAGACGAAGCTGAGAAAGGTATTTTCAACCTTGCAAATTAAATCTCTCCTGAATAGCCAAATAAACACAGATTGCCTAATGCTACTCTTCCTTGTACTGTAATTTTATTTAAATGCAGAAGAAAACCCAAATGAAGATGCTATTGTACAATTTCTTTTGGTAAAGGTAAAAGAGGAATATAGTTTCAATCACCTTGTTCTTACCAGGGCTGCAAGCTGTTCCAGCAGAACCATTTTGTCTGAGGAAAAGCAAGATGAGGTGGAGACCTCAGTTCTTGTTATGTCCTATGATGGCTGGTGTAAGACTGAACTAAAGCCCCTCCGTGTCTTGTCTCTCAGGTATGCTGGCCATCCCTGCCCAGGCAGGATTCCCACCACACCCAGGAAGGGGGTGAGGACTTGGTGCCGCTGAATTCCCAGTCCTAAAGAAGCATGGTGTGAATTCACTCAGCTCCAGGTGGCTGAAGGCAGGTAATGAGCCCAGACGACTATGGCATTTTCATGCTTATGCATGTCCAAGTAGAGGCTGCAAATAACTGCAGGATTATTTTCTTTGTTTCAGTGATGTATCCATTCTTCAGCTAACTGTTAAATTTTTATGCCACTTTGCAGATAAATGGTGTATTTTGATTGCAGCAGGTGACCAGCATTCAGCTCTTTCAAAGAGAAACCCTTAAAAAAACGATGTCCAGCTCTGATTAAGCTGACTATCTGAATTCAAAGCATGTCTTGACTGCTTTCCATGAAAACAACTGATCCTTTTCATGGGTTAAGGCCATTGTAACTTCCTCTACACATTGAACAGATTACCATGGACACAAATTCAGACTCCTTCCATTCACACAAGGTCCCCAGAAATTTACATAAGTTTGCAGCAAAAACAGGCAGCCAAGCTTTCACTGACATGAATATTGTGATGAAACTTTGAAACAATACATACTTTTGTCTCCTAAAATACAGTTAACAGTAAAAAACTGCAAATTAGTTAAATGGTAAAGAAAAAATATTTTAAGTAAAAGGTCTTTAAAAATAAATAATCACTATCCAATTACCTTAAGCTAATTAGCTGCAAAACCAAAACAGTTTGGAAATATCCTATGTACAATGAAATTGCTACTCTGCTATGCCATAATAGTGAATATTTTTATGTCAAAAAATTACTCTGCAAGTCACAGCAGTGCATCTATCACACATAAAATAAACCAAAGATATAATACCTGCAGTTGGCCAATAAGGTGTCCCCACTACAGTCTGGCTTTGCTGACCTTTTTAAAAATGACAGCCATTTTTTCCATAACCAGACTTCCAAACATAAGGAGGGCATTTCTATTCCCCTCAGACCCATTGTATTGTTTAGAAAATGCCACTGAAATCAATTTTGGTCCATAAGACATCACTGCAATTTTGCATTCAAAGACTCTGAATAAGGAGGTGACAGGACAGGGTCTCACTGCTACTGGATTTACTGTAACTATGTTTATATTGGTGTCTTCCCTCCACAAAACCCTCCCTCTGCTGGCTTCCAAACCTTTTTTGGCAGTTTCTGCCCCTAAAAAAACCCTTCCTGTAACTCACTCTGCAGTGTATGCATGAAGGAATTTTCAATAATTAAATATATATTTGTGTGGTTTTTTCCTAACAGAATCACAGTGAAGCTTTAAGTCGACCAATATTTTCATAGTGAACCCCTTTCTATCTAACAGTACTCCTGGGGTTTAATGTAAGGAATTATTTTCTTTATCTGGAGCCATATTTTTATAGCCCATAAAGATAATTACAAATTGAACAGATTTCTCTTTTAGATTTAAGGACGGAAACTTTATAGAGTTCAGAGTTAATTGCTAGTTTCTTTGACAAGCTCTGATTTACTTTTAAGTCAGACTACCATGTGACAATTTTAATTATAAAGCTCCTTCTTGTATCCCATATGCACCCAAGCCTCTCCGCAAGAAACTCTAGTTCCATTAAAGGAACAGGAACTTTTGCCACTGATTTTGCTGAGATCAGGTGTGATCCAAGAGTACAAAAACCTCATTATCTAAAATTCCCTCAATTCAAATAGCTTGAACACAATTTCCACAAATGAACTGAAAGAAACTTTTCCCTTACTCTATTCTCCTTTAAAGCCAAGTACCCTTTATGATTTAAATTATCTGCTCATCCCAATACAGGCTTTAACAATTATTTCCAAACAAGAAAATACATTTCTTAGTAAAGGAAAATAGAGAATTTATTAAGAGACATTGGTTATTCTGAGTGAATTATTCAACCATTTGTTTTGTTTGTGAAAGAATTCTAGTAAGTAAAAATCTTTAAGCTGACATCAATAATCATGCATGCATATATGTAGTAACCTCTGTCTGGGACTGCAAAGCTAATCTGGGGTTGTACCTACGAATCTGGAAAGAAATTGAGCATCTTGACATACATCTGAAGAAGACATGAATCCTGAGTTTCTAAGTCATCTTTGTCCAAGGGCATGCACAGAAGCAGTTGGGAGAAGAAACTGAAAAATCTTTCTTCAGTCCATAAATACCTACTGCCAATAACAAATATATTTCATATATCCACATAGCTTTCTGCAATTCAGCATTCAATACTTCATGCAATATTCTCTGGTACATCATATCATTAACCTACATCACTGAATTATAACTTCAGTTTTACCACCAGCTGCAAGTGACTTTCATCGAAGTAAGTCTCTCCATAAAAAGAAAACAGCTTCTCCGTGAAAAAGCAATTTATAAATTATATATGGTATCTTTCCTGGAGAAATGCAAATTTTCCAAGCTCCAAGTGTTCATTATTTGAGCTATATATAATCTATGATGAAGAGTACTGCTTCTTTCCATAGCATGTTTCTGCACAAGTGTAACAAAGAAAAATAGAAGAAGAAAATGAGAAATCAAACCTTTTCTTTTTCACTCTAAGAGACTAGCACGTGAAAGTGCACAGGAAGCAAATGCCCTCTTTGGAGAAGTAAGGCACATCTCTTGGCAGTGTGCTGGCTACATACAATCTGTGTGAACGGGGACTTTTGAAAGTTCTCAGGAGACGTGTAATTGAATTCAATGAGAAACAGATAACTGAACCAAAGTCTACATTAGAAAAGTTTCTAGTCTTCATTCCAAAGGGGTAAGATATCCAGTCCCTGAACGGTTAGAATATTTTAGTCAGCATTGCCTCTCCCTTTCTTGTACACTGAGGTACAGGAAAGGACCCATGGCAGCATCAACCACTTACACATCCTACAGCTGAGGTTAGACAGAAAAAAAACTATGAAAGGTGTAGCCTTCTACTGAAAATTCCAATTTTCATATAAACATATCTTGGCATTCATTAGGAGAGTGTAGCATTATGAAGGGATTGTGGCTTTTCATAAATACCTGAACCCATTTTAGGCCAATGTGCAGAAGACCACAGAGTGTGTCTCTGGTAATTTTTATTTCTTTATTGGTAAAAATTACTTCTGGGCTGAAGATCAAAATTAAGTCATCACACCTTTCCAAAACAGGACACAAATGTTTCATCTCTCTTTCCAGAAGAAAAGGAATTCAAACTATAACATGTATGTGAAGCTTAAAGTACAGCCAAAAACCAGAGCTTTGAGAAAAAAACCCCACCAAAGTCTTCTGGAATAAGTCCTTTGTTAATTCAGAATAGGACCCAAACCTTCACTCCACTGTCCTCTAGTTTATTTTCTTTCTTCTCTCCTTCCTGTCATACCTAATTTTTCTTTTTCATTTTCCTTTATACTACAGCTTAAATGTTTTCTAGTTTTTGCTAACTTTAAGTTGTCCATTTAACCTTTCCATATGCACTTCTTTACAGATTTCTAATGCTTTAGGTGCTCTATTTAACCTTACCACACAGAGGCCAACCTGGTGCACAGAGCCCATAACTGGGCTGCCAGGTCAGGCTCCTGTGTACTAAAGAATCAATACAGGCAATGGCTGAGGGACAGCTTCAGTTGTCAAAGGAGTCAGATCCTTTTCCTAGGGCCATCTTAGGAGCACACCAAGAGATTTTTAATGGCCACATTAATTGCTCTGGCCCACTCTTTGTGGTTATCTTTGCCCCAGAATAGGCAGACACCTATTTGTGTATATGCAGGGTGTCAGGCAAGTGCAGTAAGCCTGATTGCTATAGGAGGAAACTTCTCAGACCTGATAAAAAATGACAGCTAAGGGCAGGCTCTTGCCATCAAATTAACTCCCCAGGGAAAGCAAGCTGTCAGCGATGGGCTGAATGATGGACGAATTGTTCTCTGAGGCTGCATCATAACACAGAGATCATTTCTCAAACATTTCCTTTTTCCTGTTTCAAACTGAAGCTTCACTCTTCACCTATACATGTGTGCCTCAGCCCACATCTCAGACTTGATTTACAACACTATCTTCCTAGTCCACAGGACTCATTTAGATTTCATCATTTACCTTTATCTTTAGAGCTGTCTTTTCTCTGCATACTTCTCTTATACTGCTGATTCATAGGCTGAGGCCTGTCATCATCAGCAAAGCAAACTCCTTCATATCTAACCCACTTCTTTATGAATTGTCACGCACTTATTTTCTCAAGGCTTGCCACTATTAATTTTGTCAAAATTAGATTAAGGGTGAAGGAAGATCTTATCTATGCTGAATGCCAGGTAAGTGCAAACTAACACTTTTAACATGACTGGGTTTTTTTTTTGCGTAAATAATGGAAATCCTACCAGTATTAATTCTGCCTACTATATAGGTATGCAAAATGGAGAAATTACGTTCAGTATTCTCTGTCTAGTGCATGCTTGCTAATTTGATGTCAACTAATTGCTAAATCAAGCAGTGATGAAAGGGTTGCATTTTAATTTATCCAGCAGTGCCTGGTTTATTGCCAAATGAATGGGCTCACTGCTCTTATACTGGCAAAATACTAGTTAATTTATGTGAGGATTAAATTTTATTAGTTCACTAAAATGTATCTGGTCTCTTATGAACTCCACATTATCACTTTAGGAAAGGGGATGAAAGAATCTAACTGTAGGAAAAAGTTTCTGTTGGTTTTATTACTACTTAATATCCACTTTCATGTTTATAGTGCTTGAGAGGTTACACTGGTATAAGTTGAAAAATAAGTGATTCTCATGCAAGCACTGAATACTCCACATTTTGACCATGGTTTGGGTACTTTCCTACATCAAAGAAAGGAGATGATCATGTATACTCGGAATCAATCCTCTTCTTCAGATATAGTTTGCTATGCAGTCTTTTGCATAAGCAGTTAACTTTTTTCTACCTTCTTTCTGAGCAGCTGAGCCACTTAAATTCAGGAGTAGCTCCTGGACACTAGTTCTTACCCTATGTGCTGGTTTTGACTGGTGTAGAGTTAATTTTCTTCACAGTGGCTAGTATGGAGCTGTGTTTTGGATTTGTGTCGAACACAAGGTTGATAATATAGAGATGTTTGTGCTATTCCTGAGCAGAGCTTACACAGAGCCAAGGCCTTTTTGTACTGCCACACTGTCAGGGAGACAAGGTGTGCATGGGAAGTTGGGAGGAGACACAGCCAGGACAGCTGACTCCAACCAACCAAAGGGATATTCCATACCATATCACACCATGCTCAGTATACAAAGTGGAGAGAAGAGAGGACATTTGGAGTGATGGCATTGGTCTTCCCAAGTAACCATTCTGCATGATGGAGCCCTGCTCTCCTGGGCATGGCTGAACAACTGCCTGCCCATGGGAAGTGCAGGAAAGATACCTTGTTTTGCTTTGATTGTGTGTGTGGCTTCTGCTTTCCCTCTTATCTGTCTTTATTTCAACCAATGAGTTTCCTTACTTTTACCCTTCCAATTCTCTCCGTGATCCCACTGGCAGGGAGTGAGCGAGTGGCCACATGGTAATTAGTTGCTGGCTGGGGTTAACCCATGACACGCTAATATTACCTTACTCTCAGAAATTTATTTGTTGTATAATATACATCAGAAAATTGTAATGTCTAGCAGACGTATGTCAAAAATTTTATGGACACACTGTAGAACTGAGTAGAAGAATTTCTTTTGATCAAGATCTGCACTAATATGCCTTTTTTCCTGTCAATTTCTTTCTTGACTTGTATTTTTCAATAGGGAATTACAGCTTGCTTCTCTTTCAATTTCTTTCCACATAAAACTAGGATACTCATCACAGCCATCATGGAAATTCTGGTGTGGAAGAAAAAGAACAGAGATCTACTCTTTAGAGCTGCAAGTAGAACAAAGTTTTATTTTCCAGAGTGAATGCAATCCAGTCAAGCACATGTTCCTTCCTAGAGCCTTGCATGGATTCTTACAATAGCACTCATTATAGATACTGCATCAAAAAGAATTTACAGTTGTTTTCTCAAAATAATTTTTGGAACTTAGCTAAAACTTATTTCCAAATACTGTCTCCCCGAAAAATAACTTAAACTTACAGAATTTATGTGCCACACCAGCCTGTCTGTTCCCTGTTGCATGCTAAAACTCCTCCCAGCCATGTTCCTTGTAAGTTCAAGGCTTTTAACTCCACTTCAGATGTTACCTCACAAAGACAGCTCTTATCAAAGGTCTGTACATTTTGGTGAAAACCAGCAGTCCCTTTTTGACCTGTAATACACCTCTATATCCTGTCCATAGAGGCAGCAGTGTTCCATGCTCAGGAACAGTAAGTTTTACCATCAATTCCTGGGTTTGCATATTATGCAAGGAGGAACCATTAGGTCAGGATGCATTTATTATAAATGAAATGTACTATTCCAGCCAAATTACCTTTCAGCCTCAGAACACACATTTCTATTTTGAAAACAATAAAGCTCTTTGGGGTTTTTTAGGTTACAATGGTCATTACTGCCTGAATATCACTGTCAGCACTCACTTTTTATCAACTATTATAATGATTCATTTGTAGTATTGCCAGAACATCCACAGAACTCGTGGTGCATTGAGACTGGATGCTGTACAAACAGAATTTATATGATAATCTTAGATATGGATGCTTGCCACAGGCAGCAAGTGACAACTACCCAGAATCTGCTTTGCAGGACATCCTTCTCCCCCACAGAACAAGAACACTGAATGCCTCCAGAAGAGCAGCATTTTTGGAAGAGAAATCTCAGTCACATCCAGACATGGGGCTGTGGAAGAGGAGGGGAAGAGGAGTGCATATGGTTCCTTATGAGCAGAAGAGAAGCATGTTTGAGGGTCACCCTTGGAGACCAAGGAAGTGCAGAAGTGTGGGTAAGTGGGCAGGGCATGGTGCCTCTTCCTTCCCCAAACCCATCACTGCTCTTCTCACTGCATCACTTAACTTCTCCTTGCAAGTGTCAATGAGTGTCTTTCTATAATTCATTAATCATGTGTTGGCTAGAAGCATTACATTCCTGTGTGTCTTTAGAGATCACTGAGGTGATGACACCAAGGAAGTGAGATAAACAAATCCTGTTAAAATCAAATATATGGAGACTCCTCAACTCTTGCTCTGGACTGTTTTTTTCTCTGTTGTGATGAATGAGCATCTCATAAATTGTTCTGCAATAAACTCTACTTGGTTGCATTTATTAAAAAAACAGAAGAAATTGGTAGCATTACGCCCTTCATTTTCCTCATTATGTGGAAGAGTGTCATTAAAAACAACTGAGACTGAAAGCTTGGGGTTCAGTCACTTCATTTCATGTCATTCTGTTTTTGGTGATGCAATGCCTGTGAAAGTACCAGTAGGAGTAATTTGAATCCCCCTAGCCCCTTTTCTAGTACTTACAAATGTCAAGCAGTTGCAGAATGCAACAGTATCAAAATTAAAAAAAAATGAGATAAACAAAAGCTGCACAAGTGCCAGATGTCTCATTTGTAAACTTTATCCTTCTTCCCTCCTCCATTCTCCTTTCTCCCTTTCCCTATTTTTTTTTTTGCTCTTCGTTTCCTCCACTTGCTCTCTTCCTCTCTCTCTTAATCTCTCTGAGATTTCTATGAACTGGAATAAGGACTCTGGAAACTACCATTAACTCTTTTCCACTTGTCAGTAGGACTCACCAAGTATTTTACTTTTTTTCCCTCCATAAGTTATTTCCTGGAAGACAATAAAAATCTGGAATGGTGGTTTTATTCATTTTTAACATCTTTAATATATTTTTTCTTAATGTTTTTTTAAGAAGAGAGTAAAAAGAAACTTAGGTTTTTATCCACTGCTCGCTTGTGCAACTTAAAGCTTTAGCCCATGTCAGTAGTTGCTCTTAAGGTCACAACTTAGAAGAAAACATTTACTTCTGAACTACAAGTAATTGATACAGAGTATCACCTCCATGAAGACAGAATTGGAGACAACAAGAATTTACCAGGACACTGCACTGTGGTAACTGGCAGCAAACACTGAAGAGTAAATGGTGACCCATGTCCCTCTTTACCTGGCAGCATGGAGAGAGTAAGAGAGAAAAGCTGTACTCATATTCAGTACTAGGGACCACCTAGACAACACATGTTGCAAGACCTCATGGAACTGAGGTGGCAGCTAATGGAAAATAGCTGTCAACACCCCTATACTCATGCTCAAATACCCACCCTTGTACCATGAAGAAAAATGACACAGGATAATATTATAAGTATTTTCATTATTGTCATTGAACATGACATGGACCTGAGCTTTACTGACCGCAACACATGAGGAAAACCCAACCTTTTAGGATGTTATGACTGTCCTACCACACTTCTAACTATACACAGCATATGAACACTAAATTACAGCAATTGGATAGAATAACATCAATGTTATCCCCATTCAGTATAACTGTTGCTTTTGCAAGGTGTTAGAGCTTGGTCTTATACAGTAAATGCCTACCAGATTTTGCCACATTTCTCCACGCTGACTCTCAGGTTGGAACCATGAGGTCTCAGAGCCCATGGTTTGTGGTACCAGTGGGCCACATAGGGTAAGGATCTCCATTTAGGATTTTGATCAGAGAGGATCCACCATAGGATAAATGTTCAGATCAGCTGTTTGACTCATGTTTTCATGTGTAAATGTACATGCTGTCTCACCAAAGTGAAGTCATACACTATTGGAAGACTGTGCTCATGCTGAAAGGGCTCTCATCACATGAAGCAGCACACCTTGGTTCCTCACACGCCAGTGCTCACACTGTACTATCTGTGCATCCTACTACTTATGCTGTACTTTTGTTCCTGAAGTGACTTCAGAAAGTGCAGGGATATTGTCTCAGCTTTGCAGACAGAAAAGCAAGGCAAAGAAGGTAAAATGACATGCTTGAGTTGATACTGTCTGCCAGGTTCAGTTCTCAGGTCTCACGATTTTCAGCTTCCAACTGAATCATCAGGATACATTTGGTCTCCAGGTGAATGCTTCTCCTCATCTCTAAGTATTGCCTAGGGTTTATATGGCACGCAAGGGGCTGCCACAGGGGCTCCAGGTGACTGCAAACGGAGCTTCCTGCACGCAAGTTTCGGGTCCTACGGGGGCTGCAAAGTCTCTCTGCACAACTTCCTCACAGCACAGCACTGCCCTGTAATGTATGACTTGGAGCTAAACTTTCTTCTCTTGAAAGAGCTTTAGAAATGTGAACATGCCCTTGTTCACACAAAATGCCTTTGAGTAAAGTATTACTACCTCTACCTTACAGAAAAGGAACTGAGAAAGACCAGTTCAATACCTCTTTGAAAACTGGCCCTCGCAGGAATATCTAGAAGAGATGTGACAAAATGATGCATCCTCAACTCAACTGCTTTTTATACTAATACATGACTCCCATCTTCTGTCCTATCAGCTTCTCTTTTTGCATTTTGTCATATTTCTAAATTCCATAGAGCAGGTGTCATACTCCTGATCTGTGTTCATACAGTACCTTATGCAATGAAACTCTGGTCACTGACAGATGCACTTAGATGTCGTCAATACATAAATAATAAATTATAGCAATTTCCTGATTATGCAGCATCTACACGTCAGTTTAACCTCAGATCTCATTTCTGTTTAACTATCCATCACGTGTAAAAGCCCAGTTAGAGGATTAATCTGTCCATGCAATGAAATAAGATTATTGTGTAATTTAAGTGGCTGTATTTCCCATAACCAGTTATAAATTTCCCAAATGTCTGTAAAATTTCTGAAGTGCATCAGTACTGCATCAATAGGCACAGTGCTAACACTTAATCCCTCAGTGGAAAGCATACAGACAAGTAGTGAGATAGACTTTTTTCCCCTCATTTTACTTGGATGTAACTTTATTTTGTTACTATGATATAAAACCATTACAATAATATTTGCTCCTTCAAGAAGCAACTTGAAGTATTTTTCACTTACTCAAACATTCATTAAAGAGAATTTATTAAGCAATTAATCAAAGTACATAAAATGTTTCTGAAGATGCCTTCAACAGGTGCACATTATTTACATGTGACGGCATGGCACTAGCTTAAAAATATCCATACATCCTTCAAATCAGTCTTTCTAGAAGGTCTTTTTATTTTCTTAAAACGTTCTGATTTTCCTTCTTCTATCCATTAATAACTGGAAGTTATTGGAGGAAGGGTATAAAGTTTACAAGCAAACACCACAAGCTTTATATCAAAGAACTTCTTAAATTTTAATGACCTCATGAAAAATTGAGTAAGTTAGGCAAACAGTTTGGTGGATGTCATTCCTGAACCCACAACCAGCACCAGCCAAGCAAAGAAGATAGCTTCACACATTTTGCTCTGGGAAAACACCATGGCAAAATCAAGCTTCTAGATTGTACTTAGTTTCTTTACAAAATATTCCTATCCTTGAAAACAACAGGCCTTCAGATACAATTAGACACAATTTAATATTTTTTAAATCTTATCTTGTTTACTTTTTGAAAAAAAATTATATTTAAGTATCTGTGACAGAACAAGTCAGAATATTTTCATTAGGTTCACTTCTAGTGCTGTCAGAATGAAGCCTTGTAATTGCACAGGAATTAAAAAACATGTGAAGAGGGCATGAAAGTAAAATTCTTCAATTATGTCTTATCTTCAGACTGTAAGCACACACAACTACAGGCCCCCTAGGACTTTCACAGTCGTTTATGCAACACAGAAATACTGAAATGACTTCAAATCGAGTTTTGGAAGGAGCAACAGCAAATCTTCCTCTGGCCCTCTGCCATGTTGGTGTATTTCACAGTTTGCCGCTGTTCTGTCACTGTATCTCTCCAGTTTAAGTCATGCATTTATTTCCTGCTCTGGAGTGATCAAAGCTCTCCCATCTTAGACAGAACATTATAATTGCCAATTTCAAAGGGTTTGGGGAAGTTGCTTCCTAGATTTAAAACCATTAGCAACGGCCTTAGTGCTCATCTAGTGAGTTATATATTCTAAGTGTTACACAAGCGCTAATTAATTATAGGTTTGACTAAGCCTTTAAGGTTTTGACTGTATTGGAAGCAGTGTAATATGCTTCACCTCAGCTGAAAGCCTTGGAGATATGGGGCATTGGGGAGGGTTAGTGACTCACAGGGGAAACGTATCTATTGTCTCTATGCCATCTAAAGCAGCTGATTTGCTACAAAAAGGAGCACATGCCACATTTTCTTCCAGAACGTTGCAGCTATTGCTCACTCTGTTGCCATACCTGCTTGTGGCAGAAAACCTCCTACTATTCCAACAGGGGTGGTGCAAATGCATACATTTCTTACACAGACTAATGATACAGCTACACAGTTTTCTTTTCTAGGAGAGATACAATGCACTTTTGTGTCTAACAGGATCACTTTATGCAACAAAAAAACCCAGCAACTGATCCAAGACTGAAAGATGCACAGATTTCATGGATGCAGGGTAAGTAGGTGGCTACAGAAATGCCCAAAAGACCTAGACAAGTACCAGACCGACCTGTCCAGGAGATACAGAAGCATTCTTCAGCAGGTTTCAGAACTACAGGAGACAACAGAAATCCTGGTGGTTTTTACATTGGATAGCAGCTAGATAAAAGACAGAAATAATCAAACTGACAGGGACTGGAATCCCATGTCTCACTCCTATCACTCAGAGACATAACCCAGCCTGGTCCAACTGCTGACCCAAGGCTTTAATCCAACCTATGGAACATATTTTCTTGCCTGTCTCCTATCACCCATCACAGACAGTGTGACCCTTCCAGACTGCCTCTACAGCCAAATGCCAAATGCACATTTGTGTCTGTCCCAGTACAGAGATGCCTTATTGCCACCACAGAACGACAGCAGTGTTGGGGGGCACAGTAGGGGAAGATGGTGGGGAGCCACAGCAGAAGGAGGAGACCAAGGATTTGTTGCCCACACAAAGTGACAGCTGCTGCTCTGGGGCAGGGTAGCAAGGGCACAGTGAAGAAAGGAGAGGAAAAATCTAGTCTGGCACCTAGAAATGCTTATCTCACCCATTAGACTGCACAATTAGGTTTAATCTTTCAAGCTTTTCTACCATTCCAATCTTCACCCTGCATACAGATCTGCAGTGTTGCCCATCCTCAACGGCTGTGCTCTGTTATCCTGTGGCACTTAACTGCTCTCCACAGCTGTGGTTCAAAGCCCCATACATGGGAAAGGTTTAGGATTGCCATCTCCTGTTTCTTTGGCAAATGTACTACTAGATGACAATGGTAAGTCTCCAGTATCAAAATCTTATAGCTGGTTTAGGGGTAGTAAGATCAACAATTCTGAATTCCATGATAATTTTTTGTCAGGTCTAGACATCTAAACAAGATGTTCAGCATAATTATTCTCAATACAAGGCCCTGAGAGGCATGTCCCAGTTAGTTATTTTTTCATACCTTACTATGTACACGGATCTTTATTTTACCAGCCAGGCTCACACGTCCCAGCACTCGACGTTCTGGCTGCTATGAATCCCAGTCTAGGTGCCTGTACATGCCAAGCAGGATGCCTAACACAGCATTTTGAGTTCCACTGTAAGGTGACGAAATCTCTTCTTTGATTTAATTATAAAGATACTCTGAGTGGGATAAATTTCCTGTTGCTTTCAAGTGAAAAGCAGATTTCAGGGCTACATATGTTTAGAAAAGCTCTTGCACATACAAGGAGTTATTTAACTAATGAACAAACCCATGAAAATGTGGATTACAGTTTTAGTCAAATGCACTGTTTCAAATTGTGATAGAATGTGTAGATCACACTAGAAAAAGCTAATTATTTCATATTGCCTTACTCATCAAAAACAAGTCTACATTTTCTGGTTGTGCCATATATGCTTTCTTCTATTTTGCTTGACTGCATGTCACCTGAAACTATCTGTTATGCATCACTGCCTTATTAGCTTTACCTGATTTAGGTGAACCTGCAATTTGTTTTAATATGATGAATCTCTGTTCCTACAGTAAACACATATAGTTGCAAAAGCTACTCAGATCATTTAAGGCATACTCCTAATGAACAGAGCATATCTTTTCCTGTTGTCATTTTACAGAGAATCATAGAATCTTTAAGGTTGGAAAAACCTCTAAGCTCACAGAGTCCAACCATTAAGCCAACACTGTATCATGTCCCCAAGTGACCATTCCACATGTAGTTTTGAACACTTCCAGGAACAGTGATTTCACCATTTCCCTGGGCAGCCTGTTCCAATGCCTGGCCACCCTTTCAATGAGGAAATTTTTCCTAATATCTAATCTAAAACTCCTTTTTCATGAGTGCAGCCACTGCTCAGAAAAATCTTTAGAAGGTTTTGTGTCACAGACTTATCACCTCACACTAAAAGGTTGGAACTTCCCATACAGACAGATTTTGTGTCACAGTCTTATCACCTCACACAAAAAGGTTGGAACTTCCCATACAGACAGTGATGACTACTGCCACATGGAAACATACTTTGTCTGCTGATTCACGCGTTACAAATCCCACAGTTGATAGCACAAACCAGAAAAGACTAAAAAAGGCTCAGATTAAAGGATAGCTTTGCATAATCATTGGGAATTTTTCAGGGATGCATTTTTCACTAATGGATTAAAAGAATAATTTCTAGCCTAAGTATTCCTGAATGAATTCTGTTGAATGTAATACTGACTTGGCCTCTGTTCAAATACATATATATTGTAAATACAGAAATCTCTTTTCTGCCTCCCATAAAGAGATACCAAAAAACTAAACCTTTGACAAAGTGATTAGAAAACAGTGCAGAAAATAAAATTCACAGAGAAACAAAATAAGGAATTTACATTTTCTATCCACTATTTGGTTAGTTCTAATATGTTCTGTACTGGCTTATGTGTTTGGGGTTTTTTTTTACCATATAGATAAAGCAGTAAGTAAAATACAAATTCCTTTTTCTTCATCCCAAATAAAGAAGTAAAGTTAGTGATAATACAAAATACAGGAAGAAACAGTGAAAAGGAATTGTATCAGATATGTAAGACTTACACATTAGAAGGAGGGCAGAAACCAATTAAGGAGAACTGTCACAAAACTGCAGGAATAATTTTACATGTTGGAGAAGTGTGCATGTAGTGAGAAGAGCGAGTTCACAGGGCTGTCAAAAAGGCCAAACCATTTATATGAGAATGTGAGAGGAGGACATGGAGCAGATTAATGAGAAATGGGTGCATGAGCCTGAGAATACTCTCAGAATTTTGCCTGTGCAAAATTTGACACTGAAATATAATGAACTGAAATTTCCTACGGTTGTATCAGGTGACAGAGTTTGAGCACTGCCAGTTCACAAAGATTTTCAAATGGATAGTATTTTAACTAGGCCCCTAGCCTCTCAAGTTATACAACCACATGAGAGATTTAAAGTATTTTTCTTTAAAGGAAATTTCTTACCCTGTGCTTGTACAAGTAATCTTATTTAAAACAGTGAATGGTCGACAGCCTCAAAATATAGCAATTAAACAAAAATACACAGTTTTAAGTCTCCTAACTTTATATGATATTTTTGTTATATATAGTCTCCCATTTATATAATTTATATATATTTCTTTTTCTGGATAGATTTATGAAGTTTTACTACACAGTCCAGTTTGAAATGCTGAGTGGTACTTGAGATGCCAAGTGAGCACTCAGTTCTCACTACCACAGCTTACAAATGTATTGGTCCATCACGAGGAATGACTGTTTTACGTTGTTTCAGTGGGGAGCTGGCTGGCACAGCCAGGTACACACTGCTCAGTTTTCTTATTTAGCACAGTTGAAACTGTGCCACGGTACTCACTGACAGGGACTCCTAGATCATTGATGGCATTCACTCCTATTACAGGTCCCACAGGAACATACAGAAAACATAGTACACTATGATTACAAAAAAAAAAACCCAAACAGATTGGCTTTTTGCTCCTAATATTACCACTGGAAAGACTTTCCAAAATCCTGGTGCTGTAATGGTTAGGAGCCTTCTTCTAATTTTCAGTTTCAATTTGCACATTGCCAGTTTATAGTCATTTGGGTTTGTGTCAGCACTATCCTAAAATGTAAATAGCTCTTCTGGAACTTTTTATCCTTGATGTTCATCCAGGATCTATTCATTCACAGTTCCACCAATGTGAGCCAGAACTAACTATACTGTGATCTGTGTATCTACAGTGATACATTTTTTTAACACAAACCTAAGGTGTGTAAAAAACCCCAAACAAAACCACACAAAGCAAGTTTTTCTGCAACACTGCAAGATAAATGAAATGCAAAGATACTGACCAGAACTCAAAGATTACAAAGAAAGAGGGAAGTACAGACTACACAACTCACCCCAAACTCTGTGCAGATGACAGGTGGATGGGTTGTGGGGCAAGTGCACCACGGAAAAAGAAATGATCCTCACACCTAACTGGAGTGCTCCAGGAAGCTGGCAGAAGACCTCTGAGCCTCCCAGGAAGTCCCAGCCTGACAAATTTGTTAAGTTATCATACTTAGACATGACTATCAGAGTAAGAGTTACAAAAGGAAATGACAGAAGAAACTGACATACGCTTGGAACAAGGTGACTTTTCCAAATGGCTAGAAATGGATGAAACACAGTTGGTTAAGTTTGGGAATGAAGCTAGAAGACAAACTGCCTGGAGTATTATTAGGTCCCTTTTATAAAGCCAGCTGTTACTCTGATCATTAGCTACTTAGTCTAAGCAAGCAGATGTTTTTCTGTTTGGGAACTTCTGCTGAAATCATGGAATTCAGCATATAAAGCAATTGAAGAAGCAAGTCTTTTTTTAAAACACTGATTTTTAAAGGCTTAATTTTTCCTCAAAATACTTAGTTTAGCTCTCAAAAAGCTTTCAGTTTCTTCAGTATAAGCTGCCCCTACAGTACGTTACAAATTTCTCTCTTCAAAGGATTTGGCAATTTTGAAAAACAGCACTATTTTTGAAAAAAATGTATTCTGAAGAATTATGATACATACCAGTCTAAATCTCAATGAATTCAATAAATCCTTTCATTTTCTTTAGGAAAAATTTTCATTTGGCCTTTATAGCTTAGGAAAAAGAACCCACAAAAAATCTATTCCAATTAAAGATCATATCATGATTTCCACAAAATTTTAAATGATTCAGGAATTCTTTGTCACATTCTGTTAGGGAATTTACAGAAACATATGTCTTCATTCACACAGATACATTTGATTTAATTTATTTTTATGCAACATCCTTTATTTACAGCACTTTGAAGACCAATTATTGTAACACAAATTCAACACAGTACATGTACTCAGGATGTCTCTTATTTCATCCTTTCAATGTCGCTGTTTAACCAACTCTTCACTGCTTTTACTGTTGCTCTATCTCACCAAACAGATAAATAAGGCAGTGAATATGGATTCCATTTCAAATGCTACTTTCTTTATACTTTGGCCTTCAAGAAACCTTTTGGCAATGAGAATGACAAAGTATCAACAGATACACGGCTCCTGAAGAGTCGTAATGAAATCCCTCACTAGTGAGAGATACTGCTCACAGGTGAGCAGTCCTAGTATCTTCATACAGAAATGTAAATTGCTGAATGCTTTCTGCACAGTAGGATCTTTAATATCTCAGCATCACAGAGAAAAATTTCAAGCTAACTACAGCCTCTAAGTTTAATGAAACACAAAGGGTAGTAGAAAAAAAACGTTACCTTGTATGTCTAACTGGATGCTGTAAACATCTAGAGAAGGAAATACTGGTTTTTATACGGTAAGTAGCCAAACCACATGTAACTTGTTTTCTAGCTGCTGAATCTGTCCTGACTTAGACAAACGTCCAGGTGCAAGATGTCATTTAGCTGAATCATCCACCTGTTAGGCACTAGAAGCAGGCTTCAGAGCCTGGCTCTACTGTCTTTAGGCGATCTAGGCAGCTGAGTGCAGTAACAACCAACTGGCTTGCCCAAATAAGAACAACCAGAAAGAAGGCAGTGATAGTGTTTCATGCACTGTATCCAGCAAGTAGATAATGAAATACTGAGTAGGAGGAGGCATAAGAACTCATATTTCCTCTCTTGCTGTAGTGTCCTACCAATTCAGAGTCCTGCCTCCAAAAGCCTGAAGCAGATGTTTAAAGAACACTGAGAAAAAGGCAAACTTAGGTGCTTGAAAATTTTCATGCAAACTCTCCCAGCTTCCATTTCCAGCTCCAAAAATTCCTGAAATAGATGTGGTTTCCAGCTGCTCAGCAGTTTCTCTTTCAAGACCTTGACCTCTCAAAATATTTTTTAAAATTAAAAAACAAAATTAAGCTAAAGTGATTCATATTGACCAAGAAGTATGAAGAGTCCTCCCATTTGCCAAAACCCAATGTTTGGAGACAGATGTAGGTTCAAATCCCTTTAGTTCAGAACGGGTCTTCTCTCTAGACTTTCTGGTAAAATGCTTCAGTCACTGGGCTACAACATGAAAAGGTGACACGGCCATCACCTTGTCCTTTGCCCTGAACAGAAGTAGCAGCAGCAGTCAGATCAAGATACCTGATCCTGTCAGCATCTATTTAGGGAAGCTTTACTGACTTAGGGATCAGGGAATTCATCTGAAAGAGCATTTGGGTTTGGATCCCAATTAAACTTGGGAGGTAAAGAGGCACTGATATGCACATAATAAGGTGAAGTAAGGAACATGCAGAAGAGGAACTGTAGCTGCCTGAAAGCTTCCCTGCAAGCCATGAGAAGAACTATCTGAGTCAGGAACCCTTTTGATTAAAACTTTAGGTTCAGAAACCTAAGTTCCACTACTATCATTGCTGAGCTTTCCTCATCAGATGCGGGATAGTACTTCCATCATCCATGGGACTTTCACCATAATAATGATTTCTGAAATTAGCGAACTCAAGCAATAGCTCCCCGGGTCTTCAATTACTAATGAAAGATACTGATTTGTAGGGTGACATATAGCTACTCCTGGTGGATCAAAGAAAACCAAAGTCAAGTATGGGCAAGAACTAGAAGGCAATAGGAGCTTTTGAGAGGAATGACTCATCTAGAATAATCGATGACACTTTTACACAGTGCTTGTTTATTTCACCTCTATTGGATAGTACCACAATATCAGCCAGTGACGGAAAATAAGTAAAATAAACCCTCATCTTGTTTATAAAATCTCCAGTTATTTCCACCTGAGCCTCAAGACTGAATTGACCAACATCAGTAATTTGTATTCAACAAGCAACCTGCACCATACCTTCCTACAAAAGTACTCTGCTGCCAACAGTTCCTCAACAACCTGCTGGAGCCAAGTTTTGTTTATAGTCCCAGCCTCTTTGAAATATTTGCTATCTTTCATTTAGTGGATTTTGTTTATTTAATACTGTAAGTCCTTTTTCTTCCTGTAGATTCATCTTTCTAATACAGAAGGCTTGACATGTATTCAAAAAGGTAACTTTTGTCTTTATGGGAAAAGAAGCTTATTGAATAGCCAAAGGATGTCTTGTACAGGAAAGCCACATAAATGGTGCACGAAGCTGTGAGAACTGAGCTTAATGGGAGCAGGGGGCTCCGGAACTGCCACAGACTTTCAGGCCCTACGGGGAATACTGAGAAGCACGGCACTTTTGAAGAGGAATTGAAATTGTCAACGAAAGAACAGAAGCTGCTCACCCTTAAATTCGTAATTAGAGAACTCGTAGTGGGAAGTGGCCACTTAAATGATGAGCACTGAAAATCAAGGAAATAGCATTCCTTAAAAAACAGGCAAGTGCCTACATTCATAAATTGACATCCTAATTTACAATACAGATTACAATTATTGTAGTTTCAAATTACCATCTTATTTTTATACATATTATTTAGTTTCTCGCCAGGAATTCAGATAGAAGGGTATATTCAGAGATGAAGCAATGCCAAATACAACTTGGAAAATTCTCCTTATAAATTGTATTGATTCAACATTGGAAACTACAGTTTTAACTGCTTCAGGTATCTCCTACAGACTAGTGTGCTGAGTAAATATTTGGCTACACTGACATTAACTTTTAAATGTCATTCATTTCTGCATAACTTTTTGTACCTGCCAGTATTTGAACCTAAAATAAATCCACATTGTATATTTAGATTTTGATATATATAAATCTCCATGGTATGAAAATGCATAACATATAAATGGCCCTAACAGAGATGGTTAAAACAGATAATTAATTGGTCCTCAATTCTTATTTTTTTATTTTAGCTTTTACATTTTAGATATGGCAGGACTAAATTTCTCCACAGGAGCTATATATCATCATCCACAGGAACTTATAATCTTAAATGTAAAATGTGCTAAAGCATTAGAAATACTATACAGTAACGTAACTGTGATGTAATTCAGTTTGAAGCATGCCAAGTAACTGGGCTACAAAAATATTGTCAAAATAAGAGGTTAATGCAATAAAGAAGGATCTGATCCCACAGTCCTTTAGCAGTCTAAGGGCTTACTGAATTCCAACATGTGGATACAAAAAAGAACAGAAAGAGTGATTGGATTTAGGAAGCTAAGGCAGTGCTGTACTTCAGATTCTCATTGTTATTAGTTGTGGCCATCCACTAAAGTGCTCAAAGAAGTTGCTTTCATGGTGATAGTGAGATGCATGCTGTCTGCTGGCTTGGAAATACAGTCCTGATGTCACTTGTACAAGGAAAATTACAATATTTAGGGAAACATTACTGCTGTTGTATAAATACAACCATGGCAGAGGGATGCCAGAAACAAACTATAAACAAGAGAGAGATCATTTCTATATAGTGAGAAAATAAGTGGCGACACAAGTAATTAACCAATCCATAGTTTAATTAGTTGCATTTTGAAAAGCAAAACCCTGGCTGAGGTCAGACAGCGACAGCAGTAAGATGCAGATAAGCTAATTCTGGAGATGATTTTTAGTTATTTGGGGAAACTATCAATACATTTTGCTAGTGAGGGCTGGGCATATTTTTTAACTCTTGCCTAAATATTTACACCTCTTTGATTCAAACTTAGCCACAATTACAGTGCAATTTGTTAAAACATGGTCCTTTTTCTATTAGCATTTTCTTGCCTACAAGGACTCATTAATAGTTTACTTGTTGAAAATACTTCAGATATTTTTTCTGTAGGCACAATGAGACAAAAGGCACAAGAAGGGCACACCCCATTGACTTTCAAGTTATATGCAACACATCAGTAAGGCGGGGCAGAATTTCAAAGAGTATCTTCAACCTAAGATATATGCAGACTGAAGATTACAGATTAATAAAGTCCTCATTTAAAATAAAGATGTAAAAAAACCAAGTGAATTGTCCACATAGGGCTTTTTTCCCTTTAAGTTTAGTAACAGAAAGAACTTGATAGGAAGTCTCTAACTACACAGTAGCATCCACAAACAATCACACAGGATTTCTCACGAGCCTTTACTTGTGACTGAATAGCATCTCACTCCACAAGTACTTCACTTCCATTGAACTTCACTGAATGGCACTCACTGAGAATACTCAGATAATACCCTGCTCCATAAATAATTGTATCAGTACTTGATGCAATCAAGTTACTTGGCTTCAGTAACACTGTGAAGGAAGGTGTCATTCATATCTCAGCAGGGATATTAGAATCAAGTTCCTAAGCATTTCTTCAATAACACAGAATCACTGTCTTGTCATTCCCGAAAGAACTTTTTGCCTCCATCTGCTCTAAAAGGTTTTTCTTCAGTGGGGCTGACTTGACCACCTTGTGTTTTCTGAACACATGTGAGAGACTTTCCTGATGAATCTGCCAAAGGCAACAGCAAATCTCCCAAACATACTTATTAGAAAGGACAACCTATAGAGCTCTGTACGTGACCAGCTGCAGACTCTACAATATTTTTTGAAACTACAAGCAAATGAAACTGGGATCGACACGTTACCTAGGCTCACACTAGTAAGGATAGACTCCACAATGCAAAGGCAGATTGCCATGCTCTCCAGCAATTATCCATTCACAAAGCCCTGTGTCTGGATTCTCCTGTGCCAAAAATACCTAAAGGTAAGAGGCAGCCAGTCCAACCTAGTTCTTGTCTCTCACAAGCCCTAGGCACCATACACTGGTAGTATGCAATAATTTGGGGTTTTATGGAAAAAAATAACCACAAAAGGAAATAATATCAGAATTCTAACAAAATACTTGCTTCTCTGAACTAATGCATAGATTATAGCATATTTAGTTATGGAGAAACACTCAGAGGAACATATTCAAATAAAATCTGATTAAATCAATCTAATAACCTGTACAGGGTATTCGTTCTTGGGAACAATCATGCTGCTGAACACACTGAACAGTCTAGCTCATGAGTTTTCAGAATGATGCACCATTGAGACCAAATCATCCATCACATCTAGAAAGAGGGTCGTCTTCAGGTCAGGTTTGAAAACAATAGTGTATCAGTCTAGAGAAACAAAAAGTAGCTGCACTTACACCACATGTGTGAGTAAAAAACCTTTTCCCATATAACCTACATATGCATACAGTGTACTTGAATATTACATTATATAAAACCATCTTATTTCTAATAAGACACTAGATCATTTTTTTTAAAAGGTTTCATTACAAAAGTTATGTTTATGTCTTGCATTGCTTCCAATGTAGGATCATCAGAAGAGGAAAATTCTTTCCAAAATTCAACTGAGTTGTATTACATTATGATCATGTCATGGTACACTCGATCTGTTCTCAAACATTTTCAGATACCTCCACATACATATACGAACACCTGCTAATTTTCTCCTTTATGTAGTCTTGGGAGTATATTTGATTTTAGGAAAGAGGTTGACAATGTGAGAAAGACATTATGAAAACTTATCAAAAGTTTTATGACAGGCCATTCTTTGTCAAACCACCATAAGAGAATTATATTGGAGTAAGTACCCTATTTAGAAATAGGTTAGTTTAAAAGTGACATTAAAATGCTATTAATGCCTTTACAAAGATCATACATTTTAACTGAAGGTCAGCTACATTCATCACATTTAAAGTTCAGTCATTCCATGGTACTTTCTGAAAGGAGGTAAAAATACTTTTCACAAGACGAAATTTTAAAAAGTAGTTTTCACTAACCAGCAGAACTTTGTATGAAATTGTTTTCACTCCGAGTAACCTAACCCCGATCTTTGTTTATAGAGCTGCATGGTTTCCGAAGCAGCACCACCTATTGGTTGACAAATGTAGGTTAGTGTCTCCTTTATCACCAGAGACCTATTGTAAGACTGGTTTTGTACACAAGGAGCTGAAGCTCCCAAATTCCTCACACAGAAATACAAGCATCCAACTAATATTTTCTAGTGATCTATTTGATAAAAGCGTATAAATTCAAAACGGTCATCCAATAAGATACAAACCCCACCACTTAAGCTCCTAGCATTAATTTGATAAAGTACTGAAGAGAGCACTTCTAACAGCATCAACTGGCTCACGCTGGTTATAACAACCATCATACCGTATAACAGAGCACTGCATGATTTTTAGGATGCACTCCAGTCACACAGATCTGCATGAGCCGAAAATTAATTTGGTTATGTAAGCAGTCCCACTAAAATCTATATATGAATCCATATTCTGTATGAGGGGTGTCCCACGTGAATGAACGACTCGTATTTCGCCCGGTTTAGGGCAATCGCTGACGATGCCCATTCTCGGAGAACGAGTCTTTTTTTGGAGTGAAATTTTGCACCATCCCCGGTTCTCTTCGGAACAGTCCATGTGAGAGCCTAAAGTCACATCTCACATCCCACGTTCTCAGAAAAGCTCGATGTCAGCACTGCTGGGCAGGGACCTTGTCTCTCCCTGCCGTCACCGG
>NW_008677431.1:0-32389 GCF_000695815.1 Acanthisitta chloris
CCCCGTCCCGCCCGCGCCCCCCGCGCCCTGCCCTGCCCTGCCCTCAACCGCTGCCTCTTCTCTTTGCAGAACATGGACCACGGCAGGGCCTGGGGATACCTGACCTTCAGAGGTAAAGCTTCGCTTTGTCCCGCACGCGTGGAGAGCACCGCGCGTGTTTCCCAGGCAGGGAAACTCTGCCTGCCTAGGAAATGTGTGTGTTTCTCCCATCTGCTCGTGAGAAAAGTTCCCCGTGGTTTAGTTTCAAAAGAAGATAGGATCTAGGCCCAGGAATGGAACCTTGGGGAACAGCAGCATTAAGAGGGTGTTGGATGTTCTGAGCCTTTGAAGGTAAGGCACAGAATGAGCACATCAGGCAGCTGTGGAGCTCATCCACACTTCACTGTGCTCAGCTCTGGGTCCCTCAGCTCAGGAGGGACATTGAGGGGCTGGAGCAGGTCCAGAGAAGAGCAACGAGGCTGGTGAAGGGACTGGAGCACAAGTGCCATGAGGAGAGGCTGAGGGAGCTGGGGGTGTTCAGCCTGGAGAAGAGGAGGCTCAGGGGAGACCTTATCACCCTCTGCAACTCCCTGACAGGAGGTTGGAGTCAGGTGGGGGTTGGTCTCTTCTCCCAGGCAACCAGCAGCAGGACAAGAGGGCACAGACTCAAGCTCTGCCAGGGGAGGGCTAGGTTGGATGTTAGGAAGAGACTTTTTTACAGAGAGAGTGCTCAGGCATTGGAATGTGCTGCCCAGGGAGGTGGTGGATTCACCATCCCTGGAAGTTTTCAAGCTGAGACTGGATGTGGCACTTAGTGCCATGGGCTAGTAACCACGGTAGGATTGGACTTGATCTTTGAGGTCTTTTCCAACCCGGTTAATTCTATGATTCTATCCTAAGAGGTAGAAATGAAATGGCAGAGCAGAGTGCAGGTATAATTGTCCAGGTAAAATTGTCACTAAGATGGTGCAGTGGCAAGTAACTGGAATGACTTGAACTGCGATTACTGGAATTGCAAGTAAGTTATTGGAATTCAAAATTAATGCTTGGAGTTCAGTGAGTGAATTTTCTCTTTTAGAGCTGCTTTATATTAAGTATACAGTTGTCCCTTACTGGAGTTACTGAATTAGTTCTCTTTCAAAGGTTTTAAAGTTGTTGGGCATTTTTAGTATTCCATTTCCCGGGGAGCTGTCATCAGTGTAGGGAGAAACTGCTCTTGTTCCTTAGCCATGGAAACTGAACCTGAGAAAGACTAAGTGACATTTTACATGAAGAGAGGGAGTCACCACAGGACTGGAATGACTTGCTTATGGTCCTTTAAGCTTCCACAGGCCCTTCCAGCCTGTTTCTCACTTCTGACAGAAGTGAGATCCCATCATATAGCAGGGAAGATTCTGTCCAGCCCTGTGAGAACTCCATTTTCTCATGCTTGTCATAGCATTTTAGGTCCCAGAGTCAACACTCGTTGTGTTTCACAGTGGGAATTTGTTGTGATGGTGTTACCCACTGGTGTTCCTCACCTTTTCCCAGGCAAAACCGAAGAGGAGGAGAGGGAGATTGAAAAAGCCATGTACCATGACTGGCGTATGGTGCCCAAGCATGAGGAGGAGAACTTCAAGAAGTTCACCCCAGTGCAGGTGGAGACTGTTCGGTTCCTGCCTTACCCTCCCCTGCTCCGAGCCATGATCCTCGCCCAGTGGCAGAAGGAGGGAAAACCAATCACAGAGGAGCCAATGATTGATGTGGAGAAGGTTCTGGCCACTCCTCGTAAGCATGGAAAGAGAAGAGCTACAGGGACACCAGTATAAAGACTCGTTCTGTGTCCTGAGCTTCCAGCATGCTCTCCCTGCCTGTTGAAGCACATCTCCTCACAGAGCCCCCCGTGCCCTGTGTGGCAGAGTGGAGCCAGGTTTCCTGGCTTTCTCCCCAGCCCTGTACAGTCACCTCATCTGAAAGGGAAGATGCAGATACATTCAGACTCTTTTTCCATAACTCTGGTCTCAGTTAGCAGAGGAATATTCTTGAATAGTGTCTGAATACAGAGCTCCTATCAGCCAACTGCAGTTCTTTGGAGCATCATTTTCTTCATAGCCTGAAAATTAGTTTTCAAGAACATTTTTTAGATCGTTTGTGTCCTATCTGAATCACAGAAAAAATGACTGAGAATATCGAAGTGTTTCACAGAGCTGTGAACAAATGTATCTGCAAATGAAAATAAATGTTTTCTTATTTCTGCAGCACAGTTCTAAGAAAACTTGGGCATTTTTTTCAGTGTCTGGACATCATCACAAGGGTCAAATGCAGAGCCATTAGCTTACCAAACACAGGCAGAGCATTGGGTTCTCTGAACACTGCAGAATCATCTGGGTTACTTCCATATGATGCAGTGAACATGTGAGGAACACAACTTGGATACTAAGCTTATCCAGAGCTATCCAGCTCGGTCCCAGAGATGGCTGTCAGGAGATGGGAGAAATGATTTTAGCTCTGGTGATGCAAAGGCTGTGGCTTGCTGGACCAGCCCCTTCTGCTCCAACCCTGTGAGTCAACCACATACTATTTCTTCCCACTAAATGCTTAAAAACGGTGAACACTTGAGCTTTTAGTGTCCTGCTGTTAAAGACAGCAGCAATCCCAGTGCCTTCCCAGGAACACAACGTGCTGCCCCAGCCCATGTTAACACATTTATTACATACAGAACAGATATGGTTTGTTGTTGATAGCATAGGGGACAAAGCATGGGAACGTATTCATACAGCAGGCTCTTTACAGAATGCCATCTTCAGACCAAACAGCGAAGTTTACAGGCCTTAAGACACTTTTTAAAATCCTTTTGTAACATACAAGGTACTTTACATACATCACAGTGGAGATATGACAGGGAAGTGTGCTGAAGCCAGTCAGTTCTCACCTTGCTGCTCTGCAGCCACCCAAGGTGGCAGGAGCTGCCAGGAGAGGTTGGGTCTCCTCCCTGCAGCTGCCCCTCTGGGCCATATGCTTCTCTCGGAGGAAAACATGCACTGAGCTGCAGAGGACCCTGGTGGGAGAGGCCTCATACTGGTCTCTTGTGTTGCCAGGGTCCAGTGGGTGGCAGGAGTCTGAGTACTGTCCCTCACCTGCTCAAACCAGACAGAGAACAAACAGTCAGAGGTACAAATGTTGCAATTCTGACTTTCCTATGGAAGAGTCAACAGAGCTAAGGAACTGGACCCTACCAGGGCTTTTTTTTTCCCCTTCAACTAGCCCAAATTCTGAAGTTTCCCTGGCTCTGACTGATGAACTGTTACATGACTGTGGAATTTGTGCTCTAAATGTTATATTGTTAACTTCAGTGTGCTCTGTGTTGGGATCCAAAGAGCTCTTCCTAGCAGAAAGTATTTGGGGAAAGTGAATGAGAAGCCTGCCATGGTCAGCAGTGAAATGTCCCTGGTGAAAGGTCCCCCCATGTGCAGTTGGTGTCTCCAGGCATCCCTTAGCCCAGTGCCAGCCACAGAGTCCAGTGTTCCAACCCCTGGAATAGACCCTCCAGCTGGATTCCTGCCTTGGGGAGGAATGGTGTGGGTGTGTGTCACCAGCACTGCTCACAGGCAGCGTGGCCAACACTGTGCCTGGCTAAGGACTCTATTCTCCAGAGATGTCTCTTGCCTCCTTGCAGGGGAAATCTATGCCCCAGCCCTTCCTGAACTGTGGATCTGAAAATTGTTTCAGTGCTGCTGTGTCAGAAGAGATGCCACATGTTGGAGCATCCCTTGGGAATATCACATCCCAGCAGCACACCAGGAGCTTTAGAACACACACCTTGGTCCATGGCAGCAAGCACAGGACACAGCTGGGAGCGTTCCAGGAGATGGAGGCTTGCCCAGCTGTCCCCATACTGTCACAAGGATGTCCCTGTGAACCCCAGGGTGCTGCTCAACTCAGGGAATAAACTAGATGACCACCAGGAGCTTCCAAATTCATCACTAACTGCGACTCACCCTAGCCCTGCACATCCAGAAGGGAGTGTTCAAGGGACACAGAGCTTGTCCTTGTGGGACAGCACTGTTTCCCCTGTCAGAAAGGGAGAACACACCGTTGTATTTACACCTGGAGCTGCCACATTCTGCACCTTGAGTTCAAACCCCCCTTTTTTGCTGCTTCTTTGGTAAGCAGGACACACATCTGCAATCACACAGCACTGCTTACACGGGAAGGGCTATCACCATTTTTCTTGGGGGCTGTCCATTTTTTTCAGGAGAAATTTCCAGCTTTTCAAACTACTTACAGTCAGTGCTTGCAATGGTAAAATAGGCTGGGAAATCCGTGTGACCTCAGGTAAGACAGAGCCTTTCTATTCCTTGACTGCACCTCACCAGTCTTTTCTAACAGACAGCCACAGGAAAAGAGAGATCTCCTTCCAGCAGCTCCTGGGAAGGGAACACAGCCTTGAGTCAAAACAATCTCAATGTGTTAATGCAGAACGTGCAGCAGATCAACACAATCTGCCCTCACCTGTGTTTTAAAAGCCACCAAACACAATGCAGAGATAACTTTATCCTGAACCTTTCAGAACGAACTTGTGAGTTTGGAAGGGAGAGTTAAAACTGTTGCCTTTTCTGCTCTTAAAAAACCAACATTCCAGTATGTTCCCTTTGCTACCACAGCCATGTGGCCTCCACAATCAAACACCTATCTTCCATCTGAGCCCATCAAACAATCCTCTCAGGACACACACAAGCACTCAGCACGTGACTGCTAAGGCAACTGCAGCAGCAGAGGAGGGAACTTTCCCCCTGCAAGGATGTGACACAGTAATGGTGCTGCTGCCTTCTCTGGCCCAGCAGCACAAGTGCTGCCCAAACCATGATGCTCCTTTCTCCTGAGGGTTCCTTGGACCTGGCTGCTCTCAGCCCATGGGATGTTTTTCTGTGCCTAAGGGTAGATAAGGTGTAGAGTCCACTGGTAAACTAGAAGGGATTTCTGCTGTGGTGCTGCAGAAGTGATTCACCATCACTGCTTTGTTGGGGGACACCTGGGGACACACTTCTTTCTCATGCAGGTGGGAGTGAGGCGACCTGCCCAAGAACCTGATCCACCCCTCTCTGGCTGCCAGCTCCTGCCACTGGTCAAAGGCTTCCCACAGTCCTGGCTCCAAGCTCACTTCATGATGCCCTGCCACGTCTCTCCTTGTAGATGCCAGCTCCAGAGCAGAAACAAGAATCCAACCACGCCGAAAGTGCACGGGCCTGAGATGAAAGCTGCGAGTTCAGAGGTTCGAGGGGGTCACAGTCCGAGGCAGGAGTTGTTGCAGTTGTCTGGGGTCGGTTTCCAGCAGGAGGTATAATGCAGGCATTCTGTATGTACATCTTGGCATTCAGGCAGGAGAGGGACACTTACATAGTGGGAAAGGAGGAATTCTCACTCAGGGATGTATGATACCTGCCACACAATAATGTGGCTACGTTCAGCCTTGGAAAGTACTGGCTTCACCTGGGTGGCATCTCCTGCATTCTCCTCTGTCTCATCATCTTCTCCATCCCCTGAGGAGAGAAAACAGAGAGTAAAAATGGCAAGAAATAAAATCCCTCAGTGCACTGCTCTGGAATACTCCAAGGAGGCTGTTACAGTCCTGGCAATCTGACAACAGGCACCATGAGCTGAGATCATCCTCTGTGCTTGGAGAACATTTACATCAATTTGCTTTTCTGAAGCTGGACTGCATGGATGGGACAAACCAGCTGCAGCAGCAGGGAGACACTTCTTTCCTTTCAGGGAAGCCAATGTTTACACACAGAGCACCCTCAGCAGCACAGGTGATCACAATGGGGCAGCAATGTTTGGAACCAGCAATAGCTGCAGCACCAGGGAGACACTTCTTTTCTTTCAGGGAAGCCAGTGTTTACACACAGAGCACCCTCAGCAGCACAGGTGATCACAATGGGGCAGCAATGTTTGGAACCAGCAACACAGATGGGTTTTTTCTTTCCAGGGCCATTCATGCATCTGTGGAGTCATGCAGGCACAGGGCAGAGCTTGGTAGCCTTGTGCTGTGGAAGGAAAATCCTTCTTATCTGCCCTCACAGCAGGAGTGTAGGGCTTTTCTGCTTTAGTTTCCCAAGCAGTGATGCCTCACTCCACGACCAAAGCCCTGCACCTCATCCCTTCTGGATGGATCCCACCAGAGGCACTCACCGATCCGGAAATCGATGTACCCTTCTCCTCCACTCAGCACCAGGACGTTCTTCAGCTTCTGCCCCTCGGTCTCAGTGGTTGCTGTGCTGGGGTTCTCCGAAGGACTGTCCAACACGCTCCCGTTCAGGGTCGCGAGGACATTGCCTGGCACAGGACACAGGTGGAGTCAGTGACTCTGCTCAGCCCCATGCAGCTCACACACACACAAACACACCGGGCAGACCAGTTACTTCTGCTGGCCGAATCTGGCAGTCACTGCAGCTTCACACAGATGTGTGAGCCACAGCAGGGACCAGCCACGGCCTGGACCCTGTCTGCTGCAGACCAGCTCCAGGTCTGGCTGCAGAAGGGATGGTGGGACAAGCCCCTGCTGAGGAAGGGCTGTGCTCATCCTTACCAGGCACAGAGACGAAGAACTTGACAGCATCCCGGTGGCCATGGAAACAGAGCTGTGCCTGAGCCATGGAGCAGTAGGGAATGAAGCTGCTGGCAGATTTATCACTGTTGTCATCACCATACACATGGATGACTCCCCCACCAGAACGGCTGCCCTCTCCAGAGGTTGGTGAGGTCTTGTTGGCTGGGGACAGGGAGGAGGAACATCATCAGTGAGAGCTTTGAGTCCTGTTTACAGAAGGGACTCAATCAAAGAGAAAACTCATGAGCCATGAAGGAAAACCTTTAAAGGTACAGGTCTCTTTAAAGGTCTTGTATGAATCATGTGATGGAGGAGACCACACCAGACTACACAGTCCCACTCTCTTGGACTGGGGTAAACTAGACTGGTGTCCCACACTGAAGGACTCACCAGCAGTGATCCTGTCCAGCCTCCAGAAATCATCCACTGTCCTAGGATCAACCTTGGTCTTTTGTACCTAGCAGGGTGTCCAAAGGTGTCCCAAGAGACAGCCAGGGCACCTGGAGGACAATTACTGCTATTCTCTGGAATGGTGAAGTTTCTCAGTTTCCAAGTCAAGTCCTTTGCTCATGCCCAGCCATGAGCACACAGGCTGCTGACAGCAGGCTCTGGGTCTAGTGAAGCCTCTCAGCCCAGTCAAAGCCCTCAAAGAAGTGGAGTGAGATCCTTCCTCAGTTCTTGATTTAACCATGACACCAGAACATCAGCTACTCCAGCAATGAACACCTGAAAGATGTTCACCATCCACAGCTTCCAAAGATTTCCAGGTGGGCTCAGGGACCTGCATCCTTCACGTCCAGGCTCCAAGAATGGGAATGTTTCCACTCACCAAGCACCAGAGACCAGTGCTCAGAGCTCAGGATGGGAGATGCTTTCCTTCTGCCTACACCCACATCAGTGCAACAGGAACAGTACTAAAATCAGGCAGCTTTCACTCTCTGCTTAATTATCTGTAGTTCTGTATTTTCACTTGGCCTAGATTTCAGTTATCAAGTGACTCAGACAAAGGAGACCTTTCCCTGTCAGGCTCAAGCCAGGATGGCGAGACAAGTACAAATACTCTGACAAAGAATGAGAATCAATGTGTGTACAGTATCTGGCTGTATCTGTTGCTATCTACAACTAATACCAGATGCTTTCAAAGGAGGAGACACATGGTGATAATGCTTCCAGCTGCCACAGAAATGTCTTAGAGTGAGAAATACCCCTCTAATTTCCAGCCCTGGAAAGGCATAAATTTGAACACAGACCCTGCCCTAGCTGGCACAAATCCAAACACTTCATGTTTATCAAGCCCTCCCAGGTTAAATGTCTTGGTTGATGATTTGCAGTTGGCAGATGCCAGAGCACCTCCTGCTATTGGCCTGCAACTGATGAGAGAAACATCCTTGGAAAACCAAGGATGACCAAGGAAGGCCTTGGAAGAACACTCCACTCCTGCTTCCTGGACTTCCTCTGACTGAATGAACCTCTCCAGTCCCCATCTCAAACCTGACCTACCACAACAAACGAATCATTGATGAAGAATAAAGTACTCTTAACACAAAAAAACCCTGAGGGATGGCAAATGAGATGGAAGAAAATGCTTGCAGCCACGGGAAAGGAGGATAGTTACATGACTCTCTCTGGATGCTTTTCTCCAATGTGACTTAAAATGAGAGTGATGAGAAAAAATGCATGGGGAGAGCTGGATGGCAAGATGGAAGGGTGGGAGAGTGACTGGGAAGGGGAATGGGTGCAAAAGGAGTGAGAGCTGAGGGGAGGAGGCAATGGACTTACCCCGGAGCCCAAGGAGTTGGCCTCGGTGGAGGACTACAGCTAGGCACAGGAAGGGAGTGGGAACACGGAGGGACACGGGAAGAGACAGGCAGGATGGGAGAGAAGAAAAAGGTGATTACTGGGAGGTAATTCAGGGAGCAACAGAAATGTGTAAAACCTAGAGAAACTGCCACCGGAGCTCTGACGAATTCATACCAAAACTAAACTGTTCTTGCTCACTTTGCTCTATCTTGCAGCGACAAATGAGATACCTGAGATGGGAGAGGGACCACGTCACAGGGATCCTACATTTCTAGTGAGACCTTCTTGCTTACCACATTTTTACAGGAACAACCAAAGATAAAGCAATTGGTTTACAGCAGTGAACAAGCTTAACTTGGAATGAGGACAGCAGCCCAGGACAGAATGGGCTTCAGAACAAGGACTCAGAAAGAAGACTAGGACTGTGCTGCACAAAGAGGACTGTGTCACTGCCCTCCTGGTGTCAGCCCTGGGCACATACAGCTCCACTGGCCCCAGAGGAGACCATCCCAGCCCTGACTTTCAGGAAGATTACAAGAGGTTTGTTCCTCTTATGTAAGAGTTATTTGCTTCTCAGCTTTCCTGTAAACACTGGTGAGAAAATATAAATTTGGCTGCTTTCTGTTGAAAGCAATTGCAATCAACCTCAAATCCTCCACCCCCGTGGTAATCTGGAACAGACCTTCAAAACAAGATGCTGATGGGCAGATACAGAACAGGATTACTAAGAGCTTCAACTGAACTTCCAGCTCCAGAGATGCATCTATTCACTGCTACTGCTGGGTCTCCTCACTAGACTGGATTTGGCATAGGATACTGATTTCTACTTGACCAATAAAGCTGAGGCCTAATTTGAGTAAATGAAGCTTTTCTAAGGTCAGTTTCTGGAAAAATACTGCTATGGAGACATTCAGATGTCTATGCCAAAATGAAATTTCCAGGGAGATCCTCCTGGTGACTTCTCATCCCATAGCCTCCTTTTGGAGACTTATTACAATTCCCAAAGCTTTGCTTCTTCTACTTTGCAGTAGCTACAGAATCAGTTCATATTACTCTGCTCTGTCAAGGTCATGCTCTGAAAATAAGACTGTAGGGATGGTAGAGATGTCACTGGTCACCCCAAGGAGGAAGTAGCTTCAACTGAACTGAAAAGAACAGTAACAAATACCTGCTTTGTTTTAAACAGGTTACAACCATTCATCCAAACAATTCCTCAATAAAAAAAAGAGTTACACCAAGTCCAGGGCTACTCATACTCAGAGTTCTTCTCCCTGTGATCAAGGGGGTGTCAGATGTTGGGGCAGCATCAGCCTGCCCAAGCCACCTGCCACACTGCACAAATAAAATCCAAAAACCTCCTTTTTTTAGCAAGGAATACAGAAGTATCTTCACTTAGTGTCACTTACTCTCAGTCAGGGGAATGGAGATGACGACGCCGTTCCCGGTGCCCACCCAGAGGCGATTGCCAGCAATGAGCAGAGCTGTGATCCTCACAAAGGAGAAGCCCAACTTTCCAGTGCCTAGAGAGCATGAACCAGAGTTGAGGTGTCAGTGATGACGTTGGGTGAGGAATTCTGCTCTGATCTCAGTAAGCAACAGGTATTTCCTGACAGGCCCCACTGCCTCACCTAGCATCTTGCTGACATAAGGTTCAATGTCAACATCCTGCAGGTGTTGGTGGCTGTGGGCATGGTAGAGCCTCAGAGTGGAGTCCAGGCGGATGGAAACCCACACTCCATCTCCAATCCATGCCAGCTGTCGCACCTGGCTCTCCCGCCGAGGGTGGGCATCAAAGGACTTCTGGAAGAGGTCAACCAACGTGAGTTCACACAAGGTTTGCCATTATCTACACATATACTGCACTTTCCTCAACTGAGATCACTTGTTTGGGTTCCAAAGCTCTTAGGGAATCTATGTTAATGCCAGCTGATCCCAGCAGTTCACTACAGTACACAAAAAAATCCCTCATTTGAGGAGCTGCACAGAAGCTTTGCAGAGCTGATGGTCTTTACAACATTTAGAAATCAAAGGCTTTCAAGTTTTGGTAGAAAAGGGAAACACACAGCTCCAGGATAAATTCCAAAGATCAAACTGCCTTGGCCCACTGATGTGAAGTTCAGATCCAGCACTTTTTCTCTCCTGGATTAGAATCATTTCAAGTACTCTCAGACAAGTTCATACCAACACCACTGTACTGAATTTCAAAATTTCAAGTACTCTCAGACAACTTGATACCAACACCACTGTACTGAATTTCAACCAAAAGGCTCTAACCATCATTTTTTCCTTAGGCAAATGGGATCACTGGCTTGCTAACAGTACTGTTTCTCTGTGCCACAGATGGAGAAGCCTCAGACAGTACATAAAGGGTCACTGTAAAGCCCAAAAGTATGTTTGGACAGTATGTGGCCTCATGGGCTCACTAGTAAAGGCAGAGAAAGTGCTCAGTTCAGCTTATCAATAGAATTATGCTCTGCAAAGGGAGGAAGGAATAAATACCCCTGGCAGATTGGGTCTGACAGTTTGGGTCCTACAGTCAGCAATGACAGCCCAAAGGTTCTGCATTTGACACACTGCAGCAGAAAACAGCTGGAAGAACAAATCCAAGTGTGTGCATGCATAGACACCGAGATGTGTGCTCTCTTACCTCAATCTGCATGGTCTTTGGCTGGATAACATGGATTTTGTTCTTGTAGCCACACCAGACTCTGTCATAGACCACGGCCATGCAGCGGATGGAGTGGTGAGTGTGGCCAAGATCCATCAGGTGGTAATTACTGAGATCCCACTGACCATCTGAGGTGAAACACAAGTGTGGAAAGATGACACATCTCCTCCATGACATGTCAGCACACAACAGAGCCCTCTACCTTTCCATATATATCTGGGCATACAGGCTTAGCTGATCCTCAAATGCTCAGTTTGCTTATGTCTGTGGCCTCCCTATGACTGTGTATTGCTCCTTCAGGCACAGTCTTACACTGATGAAACATGTCAGGATAAGGTGTAGTTTGGTGTCTGAAAGCACTCCCAATCAGGCTAATTTAAACATCCTTTATTGCAATGAAGTGAACAGGCTTCTCTGACAAGCACAACAAAACCAGCAGGGAAAGAAAGAAGTCAGCTGAAAAAGACTCTGGCACTTCTTGTCCTAGAAGAGGATTTAATCCACTGCTACACTTTCAGCCAAATTTTGTTTTCTCTATTAAATTGATTCTTACCTTCTGCCCGGTGGAATATGGCTAGTGTTCCATCTGCCAGAGCAACCAGGACTCTTCCTTTCACGTGCCTGAAATCACAGAATAGTAAATCCTTACAAAGCCTGTAGAAGTGAGTGACTAACAAACTCTTCCTGCCATCCACACGTGCCATTTTTATGTTGTCTCTACAATTCCCAGTCAGTTTAGCACTTGCAGGTTACAGAATCATAGAATCAACCGGGTTGGAAAAGACCTCAAAGATCATTGAGTCCAACCCTAAACATCCCTGCAAGGTATCACACCTCTTAGCTTCATTGCAGTAGGAGATCATCCCTAAATTTCCTGTTGAGGTTAACTTCTTCACAATACAAACCCCATCAATTTCAACAAATTCCTCTTAATTTACCCCTCAGTGAAATTTTGCCTTTCTCCTCTATTTTCTCCCAATACTGCTAATCATGTACTCGCTGAATTGGGTCAGGGCTGCAGTTGAGCAGGAAGATGGTTCAGTATGAGGGTTTCCCATAACAAAAACCTTGGGAAACTTCTCTCACAAACCAATGCACTTAAGACAGCAAAGAAAAGTTGAGGCTGCCCCACCCCTGAGAGTGTTCTAGACCAGGTTGGACAGGGCTTGGAGCAGCCTGGGCTAGTGGAAGGTGGCCCTGCCCATGGCAGGGGGTGGAATGAGAAGAGCTTTAAGGTCCCTTCCAACTCAAGCCATTCTGCAATTCTATGATTCTATGACAAAGAGCTGCTAACCCCCTCTAAAGTATCACTTAGGCCCTGAACCTTCTCCTCCAGGTCCCGTGGAATGCATACTTACACCAGGCTTAGCACAGAGTCCTTCAGCTTGATCGAGTGCAGACACTTCTTCCAGTTGGATACAGCTGAGTGCACATAAAGCCTGTGAGAGATGACAAATTGGGGAGGGTTTAGCAGCAGGGCCCCACACCTTCAGCACAGCCAGGCTTGAGTCTTCTCTTCTGGCAGGAAAATGAGCTTAAACCCTTGAGACTATGGTGAGCTTGAGCAACAAAATGAGCAACAAGAAGTTCCCCAGAAGTTTCCCCAGAAACAAGCAGTGAACTGAAGGCATATGGACATGAAAAACAGAGCCCAGGGCAGGGAGGTGACACAGAGCTCTGCCAGCCCAAGGGAGACCCACCAGCCATTCTGAGCTCCCAGCCACATGGTGGGGGCAGCACTGGTGCAGGTCCCAGCAGCATCCCCAGTTGGCTCCTGATCTGGCAGTGCTGTGCTGGACTCTGTCTTCTGCTGCCCGTTCTCCCTGGAGGGGCAAAAGAACAGTGTTAGAGGTTTGGCAGCAGCACACAGAGTACCCACCTGGGCCCATAGCCTGGTGCTCACAGGTAGGTATAGGCACTTGCAGACACAAATTGCTTCCTTCTCTTTGGTGGTTTTTAATTGCAATTTGCACTTTGCAACATTTCCTTCTCCCCCCCCTCCCCCCCAAAAGAACAAGTACTTCAAATCTACAGGCCTTAACTGAGGGTTTGGCAGGACTATTACACAAACATTTTCTCAGTTCATTTCCACCTTAACAGAAACAACTTAGTAAAACTTGGGCATTTAGGATCAATCCGTATCCAAGTCTCCCATCCTGCTCCTCAGGCCACCACATCAGACTCTTTTGTCTCTAAGAATTTTTGGGTGGTGAATATATTTTCTTGGTTACCTTTAACAGCATATCAGAAGGAGTACTAGAATAAATCAATCACCATTTTTACACATGGATAAATAAGCTTCTTCAGTAAGATCATGAAGTATACGTGTACTTTAGAAGATCTGACTCAGTAAGATCATGAAGTATACATGTACTTTGGAAGATCTGACTCAACCACAGGTCTAAATTCATAGTGAGAGATCAAATATTGGCACTTTAGCAGCTGATCCTGCTGCAGGCTCAGCCATGTTTATTTTCATCTCATTTCTTTCCCTCCCTGTCATCCCATCTACAATATTGCTTGGGCACAAAACAGATAGAAGTCTGATGCTTCATCAAAAGATCAGGCTGGTTCTCTTAGCACAAAGGGGATGAAAACAGAGCAGAGCAGTAGCTCTAGCCCCAGCCTGCCTACCCGTTCTGCCTGGGTGCCTGGGCTGGCACAGGGTCTGTGAACACGTGCTCGGTGAGGGGCCCTGGCCGCGCTGGCACTGGCTCTGCCTCTCCCGCGCTGCTCTCCGGCACCTCCGTAGCCTCCGTTGCCTCCTCAGTAGACTGGGACTGATTGATCTTCCCATTGCAGACAGGAGCCACCTCACCTGGAGGATGATGAACAGTGTGAGATGTGCTACACATTGAGCTGGTGACTCAACTATACAGACATCAGGCTGTCAATTCTTTAATTCCTCTTTCCTTGCCAAACTCAATCAAGCCCTGACACTGCTCCACAAGCAGCAGCTCATCCAGCATCTTCTGCCTGGATGGGGAACAGAGGCTATTCCAAAGTGAGGCACAATCTGTGACTAGCAGAGCACCAGAAGGTTTCCAGGGCTGTCACTGTTTTGTGTGGAGTCAGTGAGGGCAGCACTCTGGTTTGCACTGGAGCTTAATTGGCTTCCCAAGGCTCAGAAAACAAGAAGAGCAGGAATTGTAGCAGGGCAAACATCTCACCTGTTCAAAACACTCTTCTCTATGACCCCTACAACCAGACTGCACTATGTGGATCACAGAGAAAAGGAGGGCTAGAAATGTACCAAAAGGGCCTTTGGTCCTCCTGTACCACATTAAGAAACTTCTGGAGGCCTCTGAAGTGCTTACATCAGGGATGGAAGGATGTGGCTGTAACACCATGAGCTCGTATGAGACTAGCTGTAATTGAACTCCCACCAAGTTTTACATCCCCCAACTCACTCTGTCCCTTGTCCAGCACAGGTGTGTCCCCTCGTGAGGAGCAGTTGCTCCGTGGCACATTGCAGCGGGTGGCACAGCCCACCAGTGTGATCCCTGCCAGGACACCATCTCCTCCAGCTGATTCTTCAGGATTCACATCCCCCTCCAGGAAGATCTCTCCCGGGGGATAGTCACTCTCACTGGCCGCTGGAGGGCAAAGAACAGATTGGCACATAAATCAAGCTGTCACTGCTAGCTGAACATAGCCATACTCCTGGGGTCACCCTACGGATGGGAGGTGTTGACCCCTGGGGTTCACCACCCTGGAGAGGCACCACAGCATCTGTCAACACCCTGGCAGATCCTCTCATCCTGAGCATCACTAGCCAGGGCAGACAGAGAGCCTTCCCAAACCTGGGCAAGGATCACTCCAGCTCCCCAAAACAATCCTTTGTGTGCCAAAGGAATGACTTACTGAACACTTAGCAGGGAGAGATCTCCACAGAAAGGTAAGATCTGGGTTATGGTTTTGGGGGACAATTAGAGAACACAGAAGGGCTCAAGAGTTAGTTCCCAAGTGAGGAACTCCTCAGTGGGGTAGGTAATCTGTGCAGATCCAGCCTGGGCCCCACTCACCAGGGATGCTGGAGATGCAGAGCACATGAGCATTGCAGACAGTGAACTGGTCCACCACTGTGCCAGGCTGGTTGGCATCAATGATCACGACTTTACTGGTTGACAGGGTGCTAGTGAGGATCCAGACACGACTAGATGTGGCATCCATCTCGTGGAGCTCCTTTGCCTTCAGGAGAAGAAACAGGTGGGCACAGTCAGCACTCCTCAGACCAGCCTGAGCTGGAACATTGCTTGGAACATTGACACATGGTGTAATATCTATTAAATTATAAATTCTATTGTAAATTTATTTTCTGTTTCACATATTTATGTATTCACTTGTATTTTCATTTTTATGCATTTAATTCCTATTCTATTGTAAATTTATTTTCTGTTTGACATATTTATGTATTCAGTGGTATTTTCATTTTTATGCATTTAATTCCATTCCTGTTGCTGCACTGGTATCCAGAGCACTGGCCAAAGGGCCTGGTTGGCTCCTGAGGGCAAGAGGAATTTGGCCACTAATTTCTCTGCTGAGATGTGTGGCTAATATGCCACTGAATATTCCTTCACCCAGGGCACCAGGAGCCTGGGATGCACCCAACAGACCAGCTTAAGCAAGCTGGTCTCAGAAGAACAGAGGGCAGCAGTGCAAGGCAGCTATGGAGAAAAATCCCACAAACCAGACAGGATAAAACATTGTATTAGGATCTACAAATTACAGATTTGGTTCTTTACAATATGAAAACTAAATAAACCACTTCTGACTATTAAAAACCAGAACTAAACTAAACCTCAAGGGCTTCAACTTCTGACCCAGATGGACTCCTATTCTCTATGTCTCTGTTCTTTTAAAAAAGCTTGGCCTGAATTTATCTATTGTTGCTTTAATTTACAGTGATGACGACTCCATAATCTTTCTAGCAGCCTCACCAAACACTTAAGTACCCTTATTATTAGGATTTTTTCAAAATTCTAAATGTTTCAAAAGCAGAAGCTGGAAAACTTTTCCCTGGATGATGTATCCCAAATCACACAGAAAGTTATGGAAGAGCCAGAACACCACAGTCCTGCACCACAAGCACAAGTCAGAGCATTTTATGGCATGGTACAAGGGTACTGAGAGAGGGAGCATTGGAGGGATAGGATGAGAAAACATATCAGAGGAAAAAAAAAAAGATTCATTTTGTTTTCTAACCTTTTTCTTCTCAGGAGATGTATGGTTACTTTTGTTGTTCTCCCCTTCCACTTCCCTGTCACAGGTGAGGGGATCACGCCCAGGCTCCAATTTCTGCCCATTCCCAGGCTCCTGTTCTACAGGTCTCCATCCTGAGAGATTGACTCCAGCTGCACACCACAGCTAGGGAACAGAAACAGGAATCTGAAGTAAGAATTCTCCAGGGTCTCTTTGAATTCAGGTACCTTTGTGGAGAGCTGTCAAATGTCAAACCGTCTAAAACACTTAGCTGGAAACACTAGATCTTGCTGATTTCTACCAGAAGACAGTCAGATTTGAAGGAGGTAAGGGAGAGGATCTCTGTACCCAGTGAAAAATCACTGCTTTTTAATAGAAGTGACTGAGAGATTCCAAAAAAATAAAGATCATAAATCAGCTTTGCAACTGCAAACAAGTTTCTGCAATGGCCTGAGCGTTCCCAGCTCTGGGGTCCCTAGGTCTCTGCAGCAAAGCAAGCCAGGATATGGCAGAAGATTAACAGTTTCAGACTGCCAGAGGGCAGGTTTGGATGAGATATTAGGAAGGGAATTCTTCCTGTGAGGGTGCTGAGGCACTGGCACAGGCTGCCCAGAGAAGCTGTGGCTGAGGATACTCACCCAGTGCACTCTTAGTCCCCATCCCACACCCATCCCTTGCAGTCTTCTTCCTCACACACACCTTTGCCCCTAAATCAGTGTTTGTCTGCTGATTTAACTCCCACATAACCAGTATGAATTGGAAGCAGCTCAGTGCCTGTTTTCTGAAATCAAATCCAGCTAACCTCCTATGATTATTCCCAGGGAGTTTCTAGGAGAGTGCTGGGAACAGGTCTAGAGAAACAAATCCAAAGATGCTGCACAGAACACTATCCAAAGATCGTTGCTGAAAATGTTGCTGTTGTTGCTGGGTTGTCTCAAAAAAGCAGAATATGTCAGACAGTAGCATGGGACCTGGCAACCACAAACAGCTGAGAATTGTCCTTAAAATACTCTTCCCTACATCCACCAGAAACCACCATTCAACAAAAGGAAGCAGCAGACAGAATTTGGAACATATAGCTTCAAAAAAATATTAAGTGCTGTAAAAATTGCAGGCTTACTGAGCTAAATCCTTTGCTTATTTCATGGCCCCTTTCTGGACTGCATGGTAAGCACACACAACATACCTTCATGGTTGGGTCCTTCTCTACTAGTGGGCGACAATACACAGGCACAGGGACATTTTTCATACGAGTGTCTTCCTGACCACCATTGGGACTCAGCTGGTGGGGAAAGAAGACAAATAGAAGACAGTAGAAAGCTGCAAACACCAGGATATGGCAAGAGATATGTAAACAGTGTGGCAGAACTGAGCAGAGGTGGTGCTGCTGAGGCTTCCTATCATATCTTGGGTGAGAGAGTCCCTATGGGGAGGGGAGCAAACCCACCCAAAGGACCATCTCACCATCCTCAGTGTCCCAGTGATGGCCAACAGAGACTCCACACTGCACTGCTGATGGAGGAAAGATGCTCCCTGCAAAAAGTCAGTCCACTGGCATTCACTTCCATCACAACAGTTGGACTTGATGATCTTAAAGGTCTTTTCCAAACTTGATGATTCTATGGCCTGAAACTCAGCCACTTGCAGGCCATGCTGCAAGGCCCCTCCAGTTCAGGAGGTCTCTTACCAGTTACATGAGTCACAGGCCAAAAAATGAGGCTGATGATTTTTGATTTTGTGTTACTGCTGAGAAGAAGTGGGTGCAAACTGCATTTGGTCTTTATACTACAGGAGTGGTAAAGTTCTCAGAGTATAAATGAAATATTCAAGCCCAGTTATAACAAAGGAAAAATAATACTAAAAAATAACTGGGCTGTGGACCGAGAAGTTGAGCTCCTTTTAGTTTAGGGTAGGTTCTTTGAGTATCTTCATGCCCCTCCATTGACTTTGGTGGAGATACAGAAAACATTAGTTTGACCTGTGCCTACAACTCTCAGACAATGCACATGGTACCTCTAAATGAAACGAGTCATGATTAAGGCTAAGTTAATTAGTAAAGCCATTAGTTCTGGCTAAGGTCACCCCCCCTCAGCCTGTGCAGAGCGTGGTGCCCACCTGTTTGTACTTGGCTGGGAGGCTCCAGCCACAGGCCTGCAAACGCCCGTCGTCGTTCCTCACGTGCTCGCGGACCTGCCGGTACTGCTCTCGCTTCTGCTCGCGGCGCGCAGAGGAGGTGCAGTCACTGGGGAGGCAAACACAGCATCACCTCTCCACCCATGACACACACACGAGCTGAGGGTGAAGGGAGTGTGGCCAGAGCAGGGGAGGGAACACACAGCAAACCAAACCCAGCTGTGAAAACAGCTGCAGGGAATCGGAGAGAGGAAAACTCTGTTGAGCTCCAATCTCCCTGTCATCATGCCAAATCATTCCCATCACCACCTAAATGTTCCAAGAGCCCTTCAGAAACAGGGACACCTTCCCTAAGACCTATGAGTCTAGAAGATCACACCAGTTTTTGCTGAGCTGTCACAATTTACTTAATGTCTCCACACAGAAGGCAATTTGAGTTCTTCCACTCCTTATTATAGTCAATTATGAATTTTTCTGTCCCTTTCTCTGCTGACAAAGAAAATATGCATTAACTGCTGGTTCCAACAGAACAACTCCAGCTTTTCACTGGCAAAGGTTAAACCAAAAATTGATCTGTGAGCTTTTAGACATGCTCTAATATAAACAAAGGCTGTTTGAGTGTCAGCTTCAATTCTGAATAGGCTTTTAAAGTATCATTCCGAGGCACAAACAACATCAGCAGAAAAATCAAACCCAAACCAAAACTCCCTACACAATATACACACAGTGACATATATCCTTAAACCAAACCCAACTTCCCTTCACATGCCTCCTCCCCCAGGGAGAGGAGGAGAGCACAAACAGCTCAGGGAGCAGACAGTCCCAGCAGAGCATTACACAATGGGAAGGACTCAAAGACACCACACCATGTGACTGTGAGGTGTCAGCAGAGAAAAAGATGGAATAAAGGCACTGGGTATCTCTAGGGTACAAATTTACTCTTCCAAAGCAATCTTGCTTCTCTTGATCCAATGCCTTTCCAGCAAATCCTTCTTACTGCAGAAGTTATCCTACTTTACCACCACATTCTTCAGTGTCCTTCCAGAAAAACACAGCCCATGTGAAACCACAACCTGACAATGACAGAACATGTTGTGAAGTCATGTAAAGTGCAGAAGAGTTTTCCCCCTTCATGTTTTATCGCTTCACTGGGATAAGACTCTGCAGCATCAACACCTAGAGGCTCTTCTTTTTAGCACGGTTAAGATTGAAAACAACCACAGTAACTTAAACGGCTGCAGAGAAAACTTCTGCCTTCACCTAAACTCCTTGTCAAAAGGGTTGGGCAGACATTCAATTCTGTTGTCCAAATGCTGCCATCATACTCCACCATAAAACCCCTACTTCATCCCAGTCTCCAAATATGAGTGCAGAACTAGGCTGAGGTTAACTCCAAGCTCCAGTGGTCCCTGCTGAGATGATCCACCTTGGCCTGGAAAGCCATGACCACACTATGTTTGGGAGGACAAGGTTTGCTGAGTCCACCCACTGATGAGCAAAAGCTCAGGGAGATAAACCACAGGGGACAGAGACACAGTAACATCACACCATCTGTTTCTAAAGGGAAAACCAGGCTATTGGAAGAAGAGCTGCTCTTTGGGAGAGCTGCAGAGGGACCTGTCTTGGCACTCACTCGTCAGGGAAGAACTCGAGGGTGCGGCTGCCCGAGGAGATCTGGCACATGGTGTGGCTGCGCCGCTGGCTGAACCCGGCCGTGGTGGGAGACTTGTAGTGGATATTCACTGAGGGGTAGGTCCTCTTGGCTGGGGGGGGACTTGAGGAAGAGCTGAACAAACGGCTGAAGCTAGGGACAGAAAAAAGCCAACAAGTAAGAGAAAAGCTGCCTGGGGAGACAGCACAGATACACAACAGGAGAAGGAAGAGGTACAGGGGCAGGGGCTGTAAGCCCATCACAAAAACTGCCCTACTTCAAACCCAAAGCTACATCCTCAAACCCAAAGCTACATCATCACTTGGACTGGCATAAGGTGTTTTTAGCTTCCAGAAACAGATACCTTCTGCAAACAGCCTTTTATTAAAACTGATTGTAAGCGTATGAATGTTTCTATTCCAGGATACTCGTGAACAATTTCAGCAAACCAATGTGTGGATGTTGAGATCTGATTTTAATTTCACTAATGACAAAGAAAGCCCTTAAAAGCAAAAGGGTTCAGCAAACAACACTTTTATCTGATGTTTCATTAATGTCAGAGTCTACTAAGCTGCTGTCTAAAGCAGAAATGGCAACACTCCCCCTTTTCTCAATCTGGCATAAACCACCAAAGAACTTACAACTGCCAAATGGTGGATTTCTTCTTCTCCTGGACGGATGGGTGCTCACGGGAAGCTCTAAGGACAAACACAGCAGAAGCAAGTTAGTCTCAGCATCTCTAAGCAAGCTTCTGCCAAACAGCAGGACATTTTCATCAAGGAAGGCATGTCAAAAGTCAGAATGCTAACAAAAGAATACATTCTAACATCCCAAAACAGGGAAAGGGACATGCACTGAATTTCAATGCAAGCACACCTAGCCACTCTTAGTTTCAATGTTGACATGAAGTGCAAGTGTGTCAAACAATGTGAAGTTTCATCAACTTCTGTAACACTGTCCCTGTCACAGACAGTCTCAGAGCATTACAGTCATTTCAAGCCACAGCCTTTAGAATTCATCACTTAGAAACAATCCTCCTCCCTAGAGTTTCTCCCAGCTTAATTAGCACACAAAAAAACCCAAGCAAGACAAACAACTGCCCAGTGCCTCCAAATAACATCAGCAACACGAGATTTTCAGCCTAGGTTCAGGAACAAGAGAGAAAGAATTGAGTATTAGGAGAGAAGCAGTTTGGAACACTTCCAGCACCCCTCAGGCTCTGTGTTGGTAGGGGTTCCATTGACCACAAGGTCAAACATGGCCAGGCTCTGTCCTAAACAGTGATGTTCCCCAAGACTCAGCCTCACCGGATCATCTCTGTCCACCTGACAGCCTCCTGGAGCTCCATCAGCCTCTCCTTGTACTGGTTGCGCTCCATCAGGACCCGAGCCATCTCCACACGCGTGAAGCGTCGGCGCTGGGCAATGGGAATGTTGTCCTGTAGAGGGGAGGAGCACTGCTTCAGCCAACAAAAGATGGAATGGGATTGAGGTTAGTACAGGGCAAGTCAGGAGACAGATAGATGTATTTGTTAGTTCTCCTGTCCTGCTCGATTACCCCCCAATTTCCCTCTATTAGGTGCTAATTCTGGACAGTGAGCTCCAAACTATGGCCCACAGACCTCTGGGGGTTCTGCAAACCCATGGAAATTAGAATGGGAATCACCATCAAAATTTGAACACACAGCACCACCCCAACCCCTCCTCACCCCCATAACCCCTCCACCCCAACATGCACCATCCCAGGACTATTGCCAGCAAGGTGCTTTGATAGTCTGCAAGGAATGATGTGAATTGACAGTGGTCCGTTGGTCCAGAAGTTTGGAAGCCAAAGTTTTAATTCATTAGCAAAGCCAGTCACAAGCAGCAGGATGTAATGCCATCCTTCCCCTCAGCAGGACTGGAAGGAGGCATTCTGTTAGTACAGTTGGAGAAAGGTAGGACACAGGAAACTAAGGAAAGGCCTTTCACTCTTTGGTGATGCAACTTGACCTTCCAATGAGGGCACAGGTGGCTCTGGGTTGGGGACAACAGGAACAAGATTCTGTTTGTCTCTTTTGAGGAATGGAAAATGAGAACAACATGGCTAAGTTGAGGAAAATATCTGCCCCAAAATAATGTAAGCATTTTGGAAACTCATTACTAGGAAGAGGCACTGGGTTGTGCTAAGCCATGGCCACCCCCAAGCTCAACCTGGCTGGTGAGTGCTGCTGAGAGCCGGAACAGCACAAGTTAACCAAGTCTCTCTCCAGCCTCCATGGACTTTGAATCAAACCTCTATGACCAGGCAAAATAGTGTATAAACAAAAAGGAGTGTAACAGTTATTTTTTTAAATTTAAATAAAAAACCAGACCTCCTGTCAGCTCAGCTGAAAGCAAATCCAGCTCTCTTCAGCAACTCACAGGCACTACTTGAAAACATTCCCATCTACCTAAATGCTCAACAGACCAAGTTCACCCCAATAAAGTCAAGAGATTTATGCTAGAACTGAACCTGCTCCAACATCTTGTACAAGTAAGAAGACAGTAACACTGACAAGCAGTGTATCAAATTCCCTGCCCTAGCAGGGACATTTATAAGGAGAATCAGTTACCTCTTGGTATGACCTTTTTTTTTTTGGCTACACTTGGTCTTTCCTGAAAAGCCAAAACAGTTTGAAGGGCTGTCCTAGAAGAAGAGCCCATGAGCCTTCTCTGCCTGTACCCTGTGGCAGGCAGTACTGGCTTATGGAAAAGGACTAACATGAAAAAGATTGCTGCAGAGCTAAGACTTTAATTCCAAGTTAGGAGAAGCAGGTAGAGTGGGAGGTGCTGAGCAGGGCACTGCTCTAGCACTGGGATCAGTAACCACATCCTGCACAGTGTTACTGCCACTGGGTCAGCTGCTCCTCTGGGCCAAATTATGGTTTGAAAGTTGTACGAAGAGGGAATCTCATGTCCATCAGCCACAACCTGTTCACCAGCCTTGCCCTCATCACTAACAAAGGCACATCAATCTGCATCTCAGGGCTCGTGTAAGTGAAGCAATATTGGTAAGTAATCAACCCCCTTTCCCCGCAGGCATTTTAGTAATGTCATATACCAATTCTGTACAGAGATAGCTGCTTACATCCTCCACCTCCTCTTTGGGCTCTCGCCGGGCAACGATCGCTTCGGATTTCACTCTAGGAAACAGGAAGAAAGGGATCAAACCAGCAAGTGACACCATGGCTGGCCCCAAGGAGCTTTGGGAAGAGAACCAGCTATGGGTTCCAGCACAAGGGAAAGATCTCAAACCATGTGTACCCAGTGGAGAAATGCTGAGAAGCTGCTCTGATGTTTCCCTTCCCTCAGTGTGTTACTCTGAATAGCACCACCAACATCACCCCACTCCTTTGGAACATCTGCTGTGAGCATCAAAATACTGACCACTGCAACAGTCCAGTCAGTTTCTATTTCTGAACCATCATCTGTGTTCAAATGCTCAATGAAAACGTCAGAAAACTGAGCCGTTATCAACAGGAAAAATGCTGTTTCAAGTGCTTCTTCTGGTCTCAGTGTGACTCTGTGGTTCCTGTGTGATTTGATGAAGTGAAAGAAGTCCCTAATGTGAAGGACAGTTTGCCAAAGTGATAAAGAAGAGACCACCAAATCCCTGACAACAGAATACTTTAGGTTTTTAAGTGTTTTCTAATTTCTTTCAACTCTTACATTATGTGACTCATAAGACATTTAAAAAAAAAATCATTCTGCTTGTGAGACTAGTTTCACTTCAGACATTCTGACCAGCCCGTGGATTTTCAGTGATTCTGACCTCAGACTACAGAACCTTCCAGACTGCAGCTGCAGAACAAACCCTGTGCTCTGTGCTGAGCCACGCACAGACAGCCCCAAGGGAACTGTACTGCTCTGAGCCCCAGGAGGCAGTTCAAGTGTATGGATGTGAAACCATTCCAGGCTTTGCTGGGCATTCAGGCTTTGCTTTCTCTACTTTGACAGGAAAATAAAATGTGGGATCTTCCTGTATGGGACTTCAGAATTTCTTCTGCATCTTCTCATTCTAAACATGAGCAATGAAACAATTACCAATACAGGCATTTAAAGATTGATTGTGCAGCTCTCTGTGAGCTCTCTCAGTAAATGAATGGGCATTCATTTCTCTCGGAGCTATCCTGGCTGCTGCAAGGACCAAGCTCTTGGCAGTTTCCTTCAGAACTGTTGGGTTTGAAATTCCCCCTTTTTTAATCTTGTTTTTGTTTTCTAACTGTAAATTGAGACCGTGAATGCTTCACTCCAGGGGGTCTGGATTTGCAGCCTCCCTTTGCACTTGCTGCTGCAGAATCCTAATCCTGGGGAGGAAAATTCTGCTTTCCTAAGGTTCAATAATCCATTTCAATCCAATAAAAACAAGGGAATGCTAAAAATATCTCAGCCACCTACCTTGTGGTGGTCTGTAAGGTACCTTGGAATGCCAATGCTAATATCCCATGAGTGGAGTAAAACAAACAGAGGAGGTGGATTTCCCACTCCTCACTCCCAGCTCCCTGGGGCAGGGGGTGATCACTCACCTCTTCAACTCCTCCTCCAGCTCCTTGACTCTGGTTTCCATTTTGGCTTTGGCCTGCCTTGTTGCCTCCAGCTCTCCCTTCAGCACTTCCTGCTCCCCAGACAGCTGGTCCACCTTGGCAATCAAATCATTCTTCACAACGTTCAAAGCATTTCTTAAAGGTGTGAAAGGGACAATAAGCAAAAATGCCCAAAACCAGTAGCTGTCCATAAGAGACACCTGAAACTATAGTCACAGGCACTACAAGGAGAGTGGAAATGAGTGTGTTTAACAATTCAGTCCAGCTATAACTCATGGAAAATTAAATTTTGGGAAAACGGATCTGCAGAAGAACACAGAAATCACTATAATTGGTCAGGATGAGATTAATCTATTGCTGTTTCCTGACTGATAGAACACCTTTCCTTCAGAGCACTGCAAGAGGCAGGTGTAGGGTAACCTATGACCTGTGTAAGGTTTGAACATATTTTTGACAGAACAAAGGTCTGAACCACACCTGTCAGAGCTGCTGTCAGCTGCAATGGTGGATAACTGTGGAAGATGGCAATAGAAATATCCATTTCCAACCAGCTCCAAAGTATCTTCATAAAATCATCAGTTTCCTATCACAGTAAGTTCTCCAACTCTCCCCTGGGAAGTACTCTGCCTTCCCTCTCCTGGCTGCTCAGCTTGAGTGGCTGTTTGCCAGCCTTTCCCAAGAAACATTACATGGTCTCCTTCTCCTCCATCAACTATCAAATCTTTGAGAACTCTTCTCAATAGTCACAAAATTGTCTTTTCAAACAACAAGCCTTGCAAATAACAACAGCAACATCCTCACAGAGGCTCAGACTCACACCTGGATTCCCACAGATGTTAATTTAAAGCTTGCCATTGATCTCAGATGGCATCAGCCCCTACCAGCACATGCCCAGAGGCTTCATCCAAGTGCCTGCAGAAAGGAAACAGTTAGGAAATAGCTCAGGAGAGCAATTCCTCTTCTACAATTGATTAACAAGTATTCAGCAAGCCCCTGTGAGGCAGGAGTCCTAGCCAAGCCCTATTCCAAAGTGCCATCTCATGTATAACCAGGCAGAGAGGTCAGAGCACGCAACAGTTCCTTACTTGGTCTCCAGCAGCTGCGAGTTCTCCAACAGCAGATTCCCCACTTCTTTGCCCATTCCTGAAAAGAAAGGCCAGGCAGTTTTCACCTGCTCTCCAAGAAACACAAAGCTTGTGTGCCACTGCCTGACTCATGCTCGAGGAAGAGAAATCACTTTTGTTAGGCTTCCCTAGGCTCCTGTGTGGAGTCTCTCGCTGAACGACCAAGCAGCACCAGCAAAGACACCCATGTGCCCCACAGAGAGCCAAAATTCAGACCTAGCTTCTCATCCCAACCTTCACAGGCCTCCTGGAGAGGGACAGAGGGGTCAGCTTCACTAATGCCAATCAGGGATGTCAAGGCAGTAACTCCTGGTTCAGCCATGAGCTGTTGCAAACACTTTAGATCATCCCTCACACAGAAAGAAGAGTTCATGGGTTTTTCACAGAGGACAGCCAGAACACTGACTTGCTGTCCTGATCTGCACACCAGTGATTTTCTCCCTTTCTTAGGAGAAGCCAAATGTTCTGTTTCCCAGTACACACTTGGGATTGTGGTTGTGACCAGTTTCATGCACATGAAAGGCTTCCCATTACCAGCCTTCCACTAGAGCAATTTGAACAGGACTGCAGATTGTCCCTTGCTCTCTCTACACTTAAACAGCTTTCTCACAGACGTTTAAGATGTGAGGTCTCAGTCCCATCACATTCAACACCTACACCAGACACTGCCCTTGCACTTGGCTGTCCATGTACAGCTGCACTCTGCAGACTGGGCTACAAGCACATTGATAAATCTGGGGCTAAGGGTGAAGGTCAAATTCAGTATTTCACAAAACCAAAGGAATTTAGGGACCAAAAGTACATCTGGGTTGTTTCCTGCTGCCAGGGACTTGTGGGGTACCAGTGTCAGCTTCTGCCTTACAGTGCTGAAGGCAAAGAGACCTCTCTCCCTGTTGGGGGGCAGCGCTGAGGGATGCAGCTCATATCTCACCACAGGTCCCAGAGCATGGAGAAGTCTCCCAACCATCAGTGTTTGTGCTGCAGTGCTCCTTGTCCTGCCCTCTGAACTACCTCTTCCTTCACAGCAACGACATCGACAGTTTTCATGATATGTTATTTGCTGATTAATTAGTATTTGCAAGAAAATAAAAACAACACAAACTCGAAGTAAATGGAAGTTAGAGGAACACAGCAGCACACGAGAAGTAAGAACACACCACAACACTCCACTTCCCACAGTTAAATGGGATGAATTGATGATGGCAAAAGCAAATTCCCAGCAAGAATGAGTAAGAAGCAGCATTTTCGAAGAACTTTTGAAAAATTAGTCAACAGGTAATTAATCACTTTGATGTTTCAGGCAATGTGTTCTCTGGATGCTGTGTCAAAGAATATTCCAACAGCACAAAAGTGGGAGATACTAACTGCAGTGCAAGCTGCAGTATTTTGGGTTGGTAAGGTGAAGGATCTATAGCCTTTTTTATTTGCCATACCACATGTTGATTAGAAGACTCAGAAATAATCCATTTATTACATTATTTTCTTGCTCATTTTTAATGATTCTACAAATGATCCAATAAATATTTAGCCTGTAAAGCATTAAAATGGCACAAGGACATTAAAGGTGCTGAGGGAACGTCAAGAGAAATAGCTCATCCCCATGTTTTGGGGATTAAATCTTTTCCCTTCCCATTCTTGAGTCATACATCTCTCTCTGCAGCTGTTTTTTTGGGAAGGAGGTGAGCTATCATGTCAGAACTAAAAGCCTCATAGTGTTCCATCAGTATCCTCACCACAGCTTCTACCTCACTTGTGTGTGACCCAGTGACAGCCCAATGCTTTAACCAGCCAGAGGTCTGAAGGGCTGGTCTGGCAATATAGAACTGGATGAAACCTTCCAGAGCCATGGAATGGGCACTATGAGATAACCTTGCACCAGCTGTAGTGGGACAATCTTCTCATGGGGAAAAAAAAACAGTGTGGAGTGACTATAACAAGATCTCTTCACCTCTCTGTGGAGTAAAGAGAACAGTGGTCTGAGCAGAGTCCTGTCTAGGAGCCCATCCTACACTGTCCTCCTCCCACAGCCAGGCAAACAGTGTGAAGCATCAAAGTGGATAATCAACTACATGAAACAGAGGAGAATCCCCAAACCACCTCTATGGAGCAACTGCATCCTGCTTCTAGGAGAGGTGATGTCAGCACCACAAAAAATCCAAACCAAGGTAATGCAAGACATGTGAAGGGATGGTGAGTGAATGGAAGGAATTTAGAAAAAACTGCACATCAAAAAAAAAAAAAAAAAAAAAGGGAAAAGAAAAAAAAGGAAAAGGAAAAAAAAGCAAAAAGGCCTTCGCCTTACCAAAGAAATCATCCCGTACTATGAGAGCCATCCCATACGAGAAAGGGAACAGAAAGAGATGGGGACAAAGGGGAAGAAAGGAAGAGAAAAAAACAGCAGCCATTAAGTACCAGTCTGTAAACAGCAAACAGAGCAGCTTGTCAGCACGTGTACAGTGTGTGGTGCCAGCACATGTGATGCTTGGTAGGAAGTAAACTACAACTTGTCCTGCTGCAGCCTGGTCTAACAGGGACCTACACCCGAGAGAGCTACAGAATGGTCTGGGTTGGAAGGAACCTTAAAGACCATCCAGTTCCAACCCCTGCCATGGGCAGGGACACCTTCCACCAGACCAGGTTGCTCCAAGCCCAATTCAACTTGGCCTTGAGCACTTCCAGGGATGGGGCAGCCAAAGCTCCTCTGGGTAACCTGAACCTCATTTTAAAAATATTCTTCCTTCTCTCTAATCTAGATCTTCCCTCTTTTTGTTTAAAACCATCACCCCTTGTCCTATCACAAGAGAAGGCAGGACAAGCTCAAGATGAGCTCATCTGCTTCTTCCATCTTCACCATTTCCCCAGTATGACACATCCTTGGGTTCCCCATTCCCACAACAAAGGCAGGTCAACAGACATTGTGAAGAGGATGAGGGAGGACAGGGGCAGGGGGAAAAACAAAAGGGGGTGAGTATCAAAGCATCCATCTGGCCTAAAAAGGCCCAAATCCACCTCCACACTGCGGCGAACTCCAACTCAGCTTCAGTGGGAGGTTTTCTGAGGAACATCCACTAAAAGTGACTTATAGTAAAACCAGTTTGAATGAAAAGAAAGGGTGATGCTATCCCTTTCTTTGTACCCTCACAGCCCACACTGAGCAGTGCTGGGCACAGGGATGTGGCATAGCTTATCACTGCACCACATCACACTATTGCAGCTTACAGGTCACTGCCTTCACTACAGGGAAAACTTCACCCAGTTTGCACTGGAATCAGAAGAGATCCCTTGACTTTAACTGCAATCTCATCTTTTAGAGAAGGTGCAAAACTGAGGGCAGAGCATGCCCTAGGGCAGTGAGTGTCTTACCCAAACAAAGGACAGAGCCACCAGTGATGGATGAGGCATCATCCAACTCCTGCCAGAAAGGCAAAGTTTCCACCAAAGACAGAGGCTTTCCCACTCTAACCCATCAAGAAAGTGTCTTTAATTTCACTACCACCTTACCCAAAGAGGGTTGGTATGCATCACATAACCCCCCACAGCCACTGGCACATGGAGGGACTCCTCACAGCATGGTCCACAGAGAGGACAGTGGGACCCTCACTCAGGCTGGGCCCAAGCAACTCTTCTGGCAGAATAAAAAAAAGTCCTTTGAGCCCCAAGACCTCAAGTGACAGGCCAGTGTGACACTGTGGAGCAAACCTGCCCACAGCCACACAAGGAAAGCAGGTTCAAAGGCAGCAGGAGCGTGAGCAGGACAGGAACCTCCAGCTGGGGAACCACCAGTGTGAGGCAACCAAGCCAGGCAAGGTGGGAGAAGTCTGCAAAGCCAACCGTGTTTGGACAAGAGCAGGGGAGTATCACACGTGTATACCACATCATCCAACCTCAACCAGGAAAAAAAAGAAACAAGGAAGGGAACTGAGCAGGAGATACACACCTGAGAACTCCCCTATGCGCCATGTCCAGCGAAGCACAGAGAGACAAGGGAAAAAAGGAAGTGAAAAAGGATCAATCAGTGACTGAAACCAACAAAATCAAAATTTTGTTCAAAAAAAATTAACAATGATTCAGCCATTTCAATGTCAAAAGGCATGAAATAGTAAGGACAGGACCTGCCATGGCTGTCGATGGCATGACTCTACATACAGGACAGAAAAAAAACCAAGGGAAGGTAACCTGTGGTACAACTGCAACCTCACACCTCAGCTACCCCCAGCTTTCCAGATGTGCATCTGAGGCAATCACATCTTCCTGGTCTGGGTAAACCTTTATCTTCTCTTTACTTAGTCATGTACCACTAAATGCAGAACAGCTCAGTCCCACTACCTCTCACTTCCCCTTGTGATTGTGATCCTCTGATAATAACTGTGCTCTGCAGTGACACTTCAGCCTGCAAAAGACAATTAGTTGCATTTAAAAGCTTCTTTTTTTTTCACAGTACAGTGCCAGGACTTGGGTTTGACAATCCCATTTCAATTTCTGTACACAACACTGTTACATTAACTTACCACCAGCAAGGCTGTGTTTCTGTCTTCACACACCTCCTGTTCCTTAATTTCCAAAGCAAACATAGTTGGTTATCCTAAACCTGAATCATAGAATGGTTTGGGTTGGAATGATCATCCAGTTCCACCCTCTGCCATGGGCAGGGACACCTTCCACTAGCCCAGGTTGCTCCAAGCCCCATCCAACAAGGCCTTGAACACCTCCAGGGATGGAGCAGCCACAGCTTCTCTGGGTAACTTGCTCACCACCCTCACAGTAAAAGGACCTGCCCACTGAGCACAACCAAACTGCTAGTGTTCCTTTGTGTCTGGAAACACTTGGCATAAGGAAGAGCAGGAAGGGGAATCTGGGAGAAGAGGGAGACAGGAGAAGGGAAGCCTATCCAGTCTTGGGAGGTAAGAACGCATGATTAACAAGTGACTATGCAGGAAAACAGCCAACTAGTGCTCCTAAGGCTGTAGGAGAAAGAAGGGAATTTGATCCTCAATTATCACTGGCAAATAATTGTGTTCTCTCCATCTATTCCTCCAGAATACTTCCTATACAAACTCATGTATGCAAAACAGTACTAGAGGCTGGGAGAACCCACCTGATTTATGTATTACTTTCTATCCAGAAATTGCAGTAAGGAGTGCCAGTTCTGCAGCAGGAGATGCTACAAAACTGCCACTTTGCAGATGTGCAAAGGGATAAATGGGATTTAATACTCCAGGAGCAGAGTTGCCTGCCAGTCACTGCTCAAGGGTAATTTCTATAGGTCGTAGTTTTAAAGTCCTCTTTAAGGAGCTTTTTCTTTAAGAAAGTGAGAGCAAAAGAAGAGAATTCTTTGCACATTGATTGCCATGGAGAGACTGGAAGAAATATTAAGCCTTCACTTAGGTGAGGTTAAATTCATTGATTCATTTGATTTCTAGAGGGAGGTGAGCTCTGCATTTCCCCCTGATCACTGGGTCAGGCTACAGGGTAATTCCAAGGGGAAGTGAAATCCCAGAAGGAAAGCTTCCAAAGTGAGAAGCAGTTGGAAGCAGTTCATGCTTCATCAAGCAAATAATTTTTCTGAACAAGAACTCTTCCAAGCCAACAATCCCTGATGCCCCAGCCATTCTGGGGGGAGAAGGAAAGCAGCAGTTGGCACAGTGATTAGTGGAGACAACCACAGAATCAACCAAACACTCCTTGATAAGGAAGAATCCAAGGATGAAGAAAAAGTAGATGGTCAATGGCAAGATTATCAGTGTTCTAGTGCTTTTTAGTGCTAGGAAGAGAGGTCCCAATAATGTATGGAGCTGGCTAACCAAAATCCATTCCACAGCAGGTAAACAGATGAAGCTTTAACAATGACATGTAGCTCCTACTGTCACCTTCCCTTTAAGCAAGAGCCTCAGCCCTTCTGCAATGGCTGCTATCATCCAGGGGATTTTCAAACCCAAAAATCTTGATTTTCCTTCAAAATTCTTAATTCTGTAAGTAAGTATCTGCACATATGGGCTCCCACTGTACATTCATCCTGAGTCTTCTGCAGATTTTCTTCTTCTGGTAGTCTTGAGTTGGAGGTGAAACAATAAATGATTTCATGCTTCGGGCACTGGTCATCAACCCAAGCATGAGGGCTCTCTTGCACCCAAACCCTGATGATGGTCTGTTCTTACATTCCAGTCACACTATTGCCTGTAAGAGCAACAACTTTACAGATACTCATCTCAGGTAAAGCAAAAAGTACTGTATTAACCTCCTTTTCAGTCCTCACACCTTCAAGATTAAGCTCTTGGTGAATAGGGCAAAAATCTATCCACTCTGCAGAAACATACCCTTTAGGAGGGTCTTGACACAAGACATATCCAAGCTGATACAAGTACCTAATTTGTGCAAAGGTGAGATGCTGCAAATCTGTGACTTGATTCAGCTTATCCTGTTTTGGACACATACACAGAATCAAACTTACAAGATTATCCATAAGCAGCTCAACAATAGTAATCACCAGAAAGGACTTTCAGGTCAGATCTCTTGCTATTAAGTGCACAGAAGGAGTATTACTGGAGTCTTTGTGTCTCCTAAGGCTCCTTAAACTCAGCAGTAACATAGAAGATGAGCCACATAAACTTTTGTCAGCTGCCCACGTCACCTGAGTATCCAAAAACCACTTGTGCTGTCCTGATGCAGGAAAACAGTCAGC
>NW_008677431.1:32400-64538 GCF_000695815.1 Acanthisitta chloris
ACATGCTTCTGTCAGGAATTAAGGTCTAGACACTCAAGAGTCCAATATAAAAAGGTATGGAGAGGGCTCAGAGTGCTCCATGAGGCAAAGCTGCTTCTCTGACTGCTGCAATCCCAGCCAGGAAAACAGAACACAGCCCTGCTGCAGCTACTACAAACTCTATCAAACCCAGCCTAAAAAGTGAGTTCCTCCTTCTCTTAGGCTGACTCTGTCAGGAATTAAGGTCTAGACACTCAAGAGTCCAATATAAAAAGGTATGGAGAGGGCTCAGAGTGCTCCATGAGGCAAAGCTGCTTCTCTGACTGCTGCAATCCCAGCCAGGAAAACAGAACACAGCCCTGCTGCAGCTACTACAAACTCTATCAAACCCAGCCTAAAAAGTGAGTTCCTCCTTCTCTTAGGCTGACTGTAAAAAAGAAAACACTGCAATACAGACCGTAATATTGCCACATAATTTAAACTTAGAAAACTTAACCAAAGGAGTTACTTTCTTCCAAATTTCAAACAAACTCTTTATTCCAAGTATAAAGTCACTGGGGAGAAGAATTTTGGGGTGGGAAGCAAAAGGAGCAAATTTTGTATTCAAACTATTTGTGTGGGAGAATCCTACAGAAAAATACCTTATGTGCTTAAAGACAACCCAGAGAAAAGTTACCCCACAGCTGAGCACAACTGCACTGCAGGTACATGCTTCAGTCACATTTATCTCAATTTCCATGCCATTTTTAAAAAAGCTAAACATCCAAGTTCTGGGGGAAAAAAGGGATTTAAGTGCTTCTGGAAATTTAATACAGGCGTCGTTGTACCAGAGCAAACAGAATGGTTCTACCAAGGTTTTACCTAGCAGATCTGCTCCTTCATCAACATCTCCAATGACCTCAGATCCTGCTGTGGAAAGTTCGTGGTACAGGGAGTCTGTGTTGATGCCAAATGCTTTGTTCACAATCCCTTGTGTTGGGCTGTTGTTGGAAGGAAAAAACCAGAAGGCATCTTGTTACTTGGCAACACTTAAGCTCAAACATTTCTCTTTGAAGTACTGAGCATCCCAGACTGTTGCAATCAAAACCCTGAGAGCACATTCCACCAGTTCACCACAGGCTGAATTAGGGACAGATTTGACAGCTTCATGGCTCAAACACCAAACAGCTGTTACAGGAGGGAAGGGTGAGGTAACCCCTGGGATTGTGGTTGTCTACTCTGAAAAATTCTCTTAATGTGTGTAGAAACACTTTGCAGTGTCCTGCCTTGTGTGAGGAGCCTCAGCCAGCATGAAGAGAGGCTGTGCAATTTTTCCAGCAATCTATCAGAAAGGTCAGCACCAATGGAGATGATGTCAAGTCGTGTGGCTTCTTTGTTACATGAATCATCTTGGTGCTAAGGCCTGGAGGTTATAAATGGAGTGCAGTAGCTGCCTCTGATACTGCACTTACAGCACATTGCAAAGAAAAGGGGGGAAAAAAAGTAGGTTTTTCAATTACAGAAAAATTCCAGCTGCCCAGACATCTGAGAGCACTGAGGAGGTACAAATGGTGCTGTGATGGCAACACAGTTGATCAATGCATGGTCTGATAGCCAGTGCAAGTGACAAGAGCAACCAGCACTCAGTGTCTGACCTGGAGACCTAATTCAGCCTGAACCTTCCCCTCCAGCACTCAGCTTTCAGAGCTGTGTGTACCACAAAAGCACTCTGCTCTGAGTGGCACACACCTTGTCAACAGCCTGAGTCAGCCTGTGTCTCCTGCACCTTTCAGTCTCACCACCTGGAGCAGCAATTCCTGCCTGAAGAGCTCCAGTGCATCAATCCTCTCTGTTTCCTTCCTTCCCTTGGGTTTGACCAGTTTTTGATCTGATCTCATCAGTCACTTTTGTGTTCCCCACACAGAGCTGTTTCAACTCCCTAGATTGCTCCTGACCCTAAAAATAGTCCATGCAACCCACATATTCCAAGGGGAGCTTAGCTGTGTGTGGCTTCACAGCTGAGAAATGCAGGTTTTATTGCTGCTCTCACCCTTCTCTTCTCAATGAGGGTGCTCAACAGGGTGAACCCAGCCCAGCCCAGGACCTTGGGGCAATCTTGCCCTCACTCTGTCAGGGTACTATTTATCTTCTGCATACGTGAAAGAATTTGGGGATTATTTTTGCTAGTGTAGTGCCAAATTACCCACTGGACAAGATTAAAAGTTGATGAATCCTGTAAAATTAACCACCCAACCTTCATAAAAACGAATCAAGGTACCTTGGGCTACTAAGTCTAGACTAATAAATGCCTCAGAGAATCATAGTGCCAAAATTAACAGCCTTTAGGGAGCCTCCAATTCAGCACAAAATGGATGGATAGGGACCAGAGCAGCAGAGTAGTTGAGTAAAAGTCTGATGATTCTTCTGAGAACTCTGTTGAGGTCCTCAGTGCACTGAAACCTGTTGCTCCATCATCTCTCCATCCTCCCTGACCCAGCAAGGCAAACGATCCCAGTCCTGAGTCAGCTGGACAGACTCTGTTGCAGATCACCTGCCCCTCTGGAGAACCCAAAGCAGGTCAGGACCTCTGATACTGACACTGGGCAGAATATATGGACTATCTCAAGCAGCTGCATCATGAGCTCAGTGCCAGTCAAAGCATCCATTCCTCAGGAAGTCAAGTGACAGAGCACACAGGGCAAAGTCACAGTCAGTACCTGTTTCCCGTGCGTTCCAGACGTGGGTCCTGGCACATGTCCAGCTCTGGAGTAGAGTCAATGATGTCCTGCACATCAGACCACTCGTCACTGCTGCCCATCCCTAGGTAAGACAGTACATATACATCTATATGATCAGGATTTTCACAGGATTGTGTCCCTTGAAGGGACTTCCACAGCTTTGAATATCAAGGTTTGGAAATTTCATGGTGCAATATTCAAAGTCTTAAAATCAGAACAGAGAGTGGCTGAAGGTGCTCTCACGATTTCAGATCAGGAAGACCATAAGAATCCCCCTCCCCACACCATACCAGAGCACCACAAAGGTCATTGCCCTGAATACTCCCTAAAATGGGATAAGCAGAAATACTTCATCCATTGAAATAAATTTCAAAAAAACCTTTTTATCTGCCAGTAAAAACTCTTCCATGCCCCTGCAGCATGAGCTGAGATCAAAGGCAACACAATGATTTTCTGTACAGCTTCTCAGAGATTACTGTTGTTAGGAACTGGCACTATTTAGTTTTAACAGAAACAATTTTTCAATACAAATTCTCAAGTCTACACTGGTTTAGCTATCCACTACAGTGAAATTTGACTGCAGAACCAATCCATGAAATCTGCTCTGGTTGCTGTGTAACCCACAGCCTAAAGCCACTATTTAAAGAATAAGGAATCTCTTCCTCTTGCCAAATCCTATTTATTGGATACCAAACTCTTGAAAAGCTCAGAGTTGCACCTATTCTAAACAAGCAGTGTCTGTTCAAACAAGGAATTCCTGAAGTATTAAGGACCTAATTTATGAATTCCATTAGTCCCTCAGCAACATTAGATGTGCAATTTTTGACCTTTCCAAATGGCCAGTAGCCAAACACACAAAGCCCATGACAACTGGAGTGTTGATTTGATTCTTTCAGGCTGGCATTATGCACCAGCTGGCACCAAATCCGTGCTAGGAGACAAAACATTCACAAGCATCCACACCCAGCAGGTCTCACACCAACAGCCTTCCTTGGCTTTATTTGAGCAAGCTGGGAAGCTTTTCTGCAAACACCTCTGAGTACACTTTTTGGTAGCTCAGCTCTAAAGCACGTGCATCACTGACAGACATTTTAATTACAGATGCCTAAAATACATAATTGAAATTCAAGTATGTTAGTTCCTTCTCAGCATGGAGTGCTAATTTTGCATTGGGGTAAGGAGCAGCTGAAAGGCTGAACATGCAGAGCACGTAGGGAAGACTCAACAGTCTGCCTTGAGCAGAATCCACAACATCATACTCCCACCAAGAAAAAAAGTCTCCCACATTCACAGTGACCTCACAGTTGCACACATGCAAAAGAGAGATGACTTTGACCCAAAAAAAAGCTGTTGATAGTAAACAAGTTTGTAAAGCAGCAGCTGTAAAAATCAGGGTAAATATTTATTAGGCATTGAAACTACTGACATCCATGCTTAGCTTCTCTGATAGCAGAGGTCCTCAGCCTTGCCTTGGCCAGGATCACAGCCAGGTCACAGCCTCACAGCTGCTGTGCAGAACCCATGGGCTGCTAAGGACAACTACCCTAGTTTCTGGCAGATGGACATTTGTGACTCTGGCACTCCCCAGGAAAATAGAGAGTGGGACTCAGTCCTGGCAGTCCTCATTCAATGCTACAGCAAATGATGTTGTATGTTGATTTATAGTCTTAATTTGTTAGGAACCACCTTGAGATTGTTAGCAGAGGAATTTCTGCTTTAGTAACAAGTTATTATTTAGGAAGCAGAAGTTATGACTAACTCAGGAATAAAAGCAGCTGGTTCAGATGTCAACCTTGGAGACCTACACTCATTCCTGTGCTCCCACAGATTTTCCTAATGACTTACAGCTAGTGTTACAGTCCTTTTGTATGTCAAGTTCATGACCTGCAAAACAGATCACTTCTCATTTCTGATGGACACTGCGAGTCTGAATACAATCGAGGGTAAGATCTGCTTAGACACTGCATGGGCACAGCACAGAAAGGGCCTTTTATCCTGTTATTACATCATTTATTTATTTAACAGTCTAGTGCTAAAGCCTAGGTGATGCCTTTCCTGACAAGAAATCATGAACTCAAATGACTAAAGGACTGTGGGAAGTGGAGAGTAAACAACTCTAACTTCCAAAGATTTTGGGGTGTTCTTAGATGATGAAGAGGCTAATAGCTAAACTTGTTATTTTTAAACACATTAGGGTGTGGGATAAACACACAGAAGGGTAAATAATCTCACGGACCAATTTGGCATTTGAACAACTGGATATAAATTACTTATGAATAAATCCAGACAGAAAACTAAATCGAAGCTTTTAACTGTCATATCGATGAGGTCCAGTTTCCCAAATACTCAGCCTAAGATGAGACTTGGCTCATGGAGGAGGTTCCATGACATGGCTGGATGCCACTGCAGGGCACTGAACTCGATAACCTGTTCTTTTCTTGTGAATTTGTGCAATTATTCACATTACTGATGTTTTAAAAATTTGCTAACACCCAATTATCCCTGTCTCACACATGGACCTTCCCAAGTCATCCTTCCCCACATTCCACAGAGTGCAGACTCCCAGCCTCTCCCTGTAACAGAGGGGCACAAGCACTGGGAAGTCAATTATATTACCAACCAAGTACCTGAGGTTGAGCTGCCATACCTATGCTGACATTCCTCATCTCCTGCGTGACCTGGACTTCCATGTTCCGGCTGTTCCGCTTTTCTCGCGCCCTCTTATTGCTCTTGGTGGTGCCATTGGTGTACTCACTGATGGGCTGGATGCTCTCGTTCAGGGGGGTGACAGCAGCAGAGGGCACAGATGATGTGGGAGTGTTGGACTTGGTTCCCGTGGTGCTTGGGGTGGCAGCTGCCGAGGACTGTCCGGATTCGGACATTTCATCCTGGGGACACTGCGGTGATTCCGGGAGGGGGAAGAACAGAAAGGGAAAAGCACAGCTATACATTTCAGTTAATGTCCCATTTGTTGGTGTATGGCTGCCTTAAAGCATTATGGAGCATGGGGCTCTTGCTCGTTGTACCAGTTACGTGTCCAGCGCTTGCTGGGGACATCAGGCACTGGCACCACAGTCAAGCAGCAAGTTCTCGTGCTGAACTCAGCAAGCAAATCCCACCTGTGACAGGGCTGATATCCTTCCTCCTTCACTACTCACATTGTTCTTCACAAATCACATCAGGATGTGACCTCAGGAAAGGTGGCCTTACCGCAAGTGAAAAGCACCTGCAGCTCACACCGACAAAGTGGAAGCTGAAGGGCTTTGGCACTTGTGTCAAGCCAGGCCAGCACCTTCCAAGAGTGGAAGGCAACATAGATATCACTTGGGAAGAATCTGAAGTGGCCTTTTAGAGGTCTTGGCTGATGTCATTACTGTAAGCCACCAGCACATCTGGATGAGAGAACAGCAAAGTGGTTTTGCCACTAAACTGCAGAAGCAAAGCAGACACCGAGCTGGGATGGTCTGACTTGGCTGGCACTGCAGACCTACATTTCCCAACCACCTCACACAGAGCTAGCCAGGCATGGGTCCAGCTTGAGAACACAGCAGAGACAAGTGTGGTCTCCCACTTCCAAATGGCAGGATGACAAAACCCAAGAGTTCAAAAAGCTGACAAATCAACATAAAGAGATTCCCAGTATGGAATGTGCACAATGGCTCATGGATTTACAGACAATACAACCCCATTTCTTCTACCACAACCTCCTGAGAAACAGGGAGGCTTTGACATTCTGGCAGGGCTTTACACTGTGAGCTGTGTTTGTCAGTTAAAGCAGCACAGCTTCAATCAGCCAAGAAATACCCTGACCAGTGTTGTGACCTGACCCAAAAGAGATCTCCCTACTCTTCACAGCATCCCACTCGAATTACTGCCCACAGGGAGGTGACAGAATTAATGCTGAGTGCAGTATGTGACAGGGAGTTGCAGCTAGGTGCAGCTGACAATCAGCACCTGCACCTCCAGACTCCACTTCCAGCTCACCACTTGCCTCTCACCTCCTGTGCAAGCACTAGAGAGACCCTGGTTCTGCTCAGAGGCTGCTCCCAGACCCCAATCTCAGAGCTGTGATGCTGTTTCACTTCACTCATTTGGAAGTCTCATTCTCTTGTTCTAACAACAGCTTCACAACATGACAAAAGAATTCAAAATGGGATGAGTGAGAAGACTGAAAAAAATGGTGACTTAACCCTTTGCAGCCATTTTTTTTTTTCAAATCTGGAATCTTGTTAACATCTTCCTTTAATTAGACTGGCCTCTGTATGCTTATCTCAGAATGCCACACTGCACTGTGGAAGTCAAAGGTTTTACACTGCATCTGTGCATTTATATTGGAAATTAAGGGGGGTTTAAATGGCTTTACCATTAAATGTGATCCACATTTCGTATGGTTTGTGCATTGTCAGTCCAAACAGTACCCACATTCCCACATGAACATCCAAGCCATCTCCCCTACACATTTGCTGGTTTTAGCATCAAGAGATCAGATGAGGACTTTGCACTACATATGAAAACCACACTTCCCACCTCTACTTCATATTCCTGGTTCAGGAGCTACTTTGCTAATATGTAAAGAAAAAAGAAAAATCAAATGGGGTTTTCAAGAACAAACAGGATCCAGTAAGCTTTGGGCTACCTCAACTGCAGTTTGCCTGCTGTGCTTTCTGATGTACAAAGGGACAAAGAGTGTGAAGAGCAACCATAAAACTCTTTTTCCCAAACAAAACTGCTGTCAGATGAAAGGGCAAAATTTGTATCAGAGCTATCCTGTAACTTCCTGGCCCTCACCCAGAGCACACTAGTGAGCATCACCCTGGTCTTTTGCTTACCCTTTGGCTGTAGATGTTTTATATTTACCTAGAACACATACTTTATCAACCTTCCAGCCTGCACTGGAGAAATGCCTCCCAAATGTAAATGCTACCAAGGTGCTCCTCTTCACAGCCCAGAAGCTCTATTAGTCTTGGCTGGTATCTTCCTTCTGTTGTCTGAATGCTCTGTTAAAGCTAAGTATTGCACTAAAAGCACAGCTCTCCTCTACAGCACAGGAGGTATTCTCCAAACCCCATAGCTCACCCAAAGAGGACTCTCCACAGCCACCACTTACCTACAGCCATACCTGTCAACCTCCTAAACATCAACTGTGTAGTAGTGACCTCCAAAATGCATTGCAAAGGCCCAACATTCATAGCAGTCATATGTCACCATGAGAAGCCACAATTGTATGGTTATAACACTGAAAGCATAGTACATAAAAACAAAAACGTTAAGGACTTTCATCTCCAAAACATTGTGTAAAATAAATGTACAACTGAACGCAAAAAATTAAATGACAGGAACTAAAACAGAAAATAGTCATAATAATAAGTAAACAAGGACACTTAAAATGTAATTCTAGTATGGCCCCGTGAAGAAGGAAAACTAGTCAGAAGAGTCAGGTACATACTGGGAAGGAGAGTCGTGCGTGTGTGCAGTGATGTCAGCCAAGTACCACAGAGCTCTGAAGAAGAGGCATGAGCCACATTGCTGAGATCTCAGTCATGCAGACGAGGTAAGAGAAGTTTCAGTCACAGAGTGTGCAAGAAGCTTGCAGGAGGAAAATCTCCATTCCAAATGGCACATCTAGCAAGTCAGTCAATCATACCTTTTATTTATTCACAGCTTTGCTCCATACTCAGGAAATCCTCCAGGACACAAACCTTCCACAGCACAAGCTCCCTAGCTCCACTGGACCATCCATCTCACTCTGAGTCTCCCTAACAAGGACCAACAAATTCCAGCAATGCTCATCAGATACATTTGGAGCAGCACACTGCTATTTCTGCACAGAGCTTTCTTGGAACCAGAAATGGATTTTTATTTTTTTTTGCCTGATACCATCACCGAATCACTAAGAGATCCAGTCAGTAACCACAGAATGGTTTGGGATCTTAATGATCACCTAACTCCAACCGCTATGCAGGACTTCTTCCCTGCCAGCAGCACAACATCCTCCATTACCTGAACTTTGACACCAAAGCTTCCCATGGATCTATGTCCCTGCTGCATTCCCCTGCAATGCAGATGTTGCAGATGTTGGGTTACAGGGACATCCACTCAACAGCTTTCACAAGTTCTGCAAAGGGAACATCTAAGGGATGACACCTTAGCAAGGCTGTGGAAGATGGAACTAACCCCAGTATCCTCCCAACCCTTCTCTACAAACTGACCCCTGCTGTCCAGCCTGATCGCTGGAGAGCTCGAGGGCCTGTTCACACCACAGAGTCCTGCACGGCCTGGAGAGCCCAGGGAATAACTGATTCCAGAGCTGGGCTGGGCTCTCTGCATTTTGGTTGTTTTGGCACAGTACTAGTATGTAGAAGCACATTCATGCTTTGTCCTCATTTCCACCATCCTTAATTATGGTACTGCACTGTGGCACAGCTATTCCCTAATTCCAGGCAGAGCTCTCCAGAAATGACTGTAGGACCTGAATGGCATTCTGTGAGTTGCTATATTTCCCACTACAGTGAGGACTGGGTTCCAAGAACAACCTCCACCCCACCCACACATCTTCTGTATTTCCAGCTGCCATTATGACAAAGAGCTGATGGAGTGCTGAGGTTTGTGCTGTGCTAGGCCTGCTCACTCTACACAGGTAGTGCTAAAAAAAATAAGTTGCTGCTTTGTTTTCTGAGAAAAAGGTGAATTTGTCTAAGTTTCTTGTGCTATGCATCAAGGAGGCCACTGCTGCAGAGTCCCTCAGGCCAAAGCCCATCCACGGACCCTGAGGACATGCACAATGGGTACATCCAGCTGGGGGTTTCTTTCTTTGTCTCCTCTTTGCCTTTACTGCCTCAATGTACTTTATAGGATCAGCCATTCACGACTTTTCAAAAGGATACCAGTCCTTACACGTGACACATAAAACACCTACGAATTGCAGGCAGAGGGAAGGCAAATTTTATCAGACACTTTTAAAGTAGAGCAGAAGCTGTGTGAGATACTGGTGGACACAGCATGAGCTAAGCTTGGCAGAGACACCAGCAGCTAACACAACCTGTCACCAGGCATTTGTGGAACATCATTCAAAGAGAGGAATTTGGTGGGATCCTGAGCACAAAAGACTTTGCAAAATCTACAGGTACAGCTCATGGGAAATGTGGGTCACAATGTAGAGCCTAACCTGCAAACAGATGCAGAGAGCTGTCAGCTCAGAACACACCACCTGGGCTTGGGCTCAGGCCAGTCTCCGAACGGCAGAGCAGAGCACCCTGGAGGGCAGAGCAGAGCACCCTGGAGGGCAGAGCAGAGCAGCAGAAGCCTCAGGCAGCACAGTGAGCTGCTCCAGTGCAGCTGCAATGCTGTGAGGGTTTCAGATACCCTGGTCAGATGGCAGAACAGTGATGGTGACAGCTGTACTGAAAGTAGATAATGCAAGTCTAGAGCAGTTGACTAGGTATAGGAGGAACGTAAGACCTTTAAGCACAGTGCAAGACTTGGGCATCCAGAGAGGATGAGGAGCCCTTTTTAGTGAAGACAGGAAGGCCAGGACAGCAATCAGTCAAAAAAGACAAACACTGGAGGCTAAGTACAACCCAATGCCTGGTACCACCTGAGCTGGAGAAGCATTGTTCTTACGAAGGGGAGAGAAGGGACAGGTTCCACCATGTCCTCTCCCAAACAAGATATTAAAAAGTGAAGGATTTCTCTTGCCTCAATCCCTAAGTGCCTCCCCACACATCCCTCTCAACTTGGGGCCAGCCAAGTAAAGGAGATTATCCCTGAGACAAGCAGCATGAGGAGCTGTGTCAAATCCTTCCCGCACCATATGCCAGATCTGCAGAAGAATATCCTCCCACCTCCAGCACAGCTACCACGGGAGTGAACACACAGGCAGAGGCTGCAAAGGGTTATGGACACAGATTGGTCTCCAGCTTAATGAAAATGTGGGATGTTATTGACAGCAGGAGAGTGGGAAACCCTTGCTCTGTGATGGTCTAGAAAACCTTGTAGCTGGAGTTGGACTGCAGCTGGCCGAGGTCACTCAGGTGCCAGTGGTCCAGTGTTGGGACGGTCTTGGCCCCTATCTGCCCACGTACCATGCCATCAGTCAGGGGGAAGACATTCAGGGAGTTGGGACGTTCCTTCCTGCTAAAGGGAGAAACAGAGAGAGAGAGAGAGAGAGAGGGGAAAACATCTGTTAGCTGTGTACAAGGTTCTGACAGAAAACAAACAGCACACTAGTATATGTGAAACACCAGTCACCAGAAAATGGACTGCACCCCTTCCCCTCACTGCAGCTGTATGAACAGCCAAGTCCCACACTGCTCTGCTGTTGGCTGCCCAGTCCCATGGTGCTACTGCCAGAGCCATTGCTCCTCCTGGGGAGACTCTCAGAGGGAGGGCATCAGTGACCACAACTGACTGCTCCAGCAGTATGAGAAATCTGTGGGAACACCAAAGTGCAGGGAACCCCCAGCCAATTTAAGTCAGTGTCTCTTCTGAGAAACAAAAGTACTGCAGAAAAACAAGCCCCAGCAAACCACTCCCACAGCAAAAAATAAAAGCTTCCATAGATGTGATGGTTGGGTGAGGAATGAGGCTTTTCAGTAAGAGTCATCTGCATGGTACTTCTGGTGAGCTCCAACAACAGGAGCCAGAGGGGTTTGGATCACTTCCAATATTAAGAAAGTGAATACTTGTACTCTTTGATCCATATCCATATTGCAATGCACTCACAACTAAATGAAACACAGGTGTAAATAAATGCTTCATGCATATTGTCACGTGTTTGTAAGTGTGTTCTGCTCATCTTCTCGTTCTGGTAGTTGCAGGTGGCTTGCTAGCATCAGGCTTGATTTGAACAGAAAAGCTGGCACAGATTTTGAAACCAAGCTTCAGTGAGAGAAAAATCTAGAGCAAGCAGTGGAGGTGGAAAGGCTGTGGTAGCAGCTTGCTGAACATGGCAACAGGTTTGGTGGCAGGGAAGCAGGTCTGCAGGGACAGAGCACACCTCCACACTGGGAGTATCTCCAGTGGACTCCAGTGCCCCTGCAGAGCTGAACTAAGCTGACCCTCTGTGTGATATGCACCCACATTGAGGTTCAATGATGGAACCTCACCTACTCCTGCACAGGGCTTCTGCTTATTAGTGGGGATTGTGATGAAACCTGTCCTTCTGTACCTCACTGTTAGTAACACACACCTCCACGTGCCTTTCTGTACCAATCACCAGCATGGGTGTGATGCCCAGACTGGGAAACCAGCAGAGCCATCTCACTGTGACCATGACAAATGACTGTCACAGGACCCATGGCCCCTGGGACAGCAAATACACTAACACAGGGATGGTGCAGCAACTATCTCCTTTAGGAAGAATGGAGGTGGAGCATCCAGCAGAGGAGACAATGTTAGTGGAGAAAACCACCATGCTCAACCTTCCTACTCCCAGCACCACTCAGCCACCACAGTCTGCTGCATTGCTGTCAGGGCCACTCTTGCCATGGCCTATCTTGGATGGGCAAAAAGAGGGAGAAAGGTGTTTCCAGTATGGCCCAGAACTTTTCTTGACAATCTGCAATAAAATCCTTCCCTGAAGATACTAAAGACTCATATATGGAAGTTTCATAGACAAAGCCTCTTAGAAAGGAGGCACAGTACTGGATGTAGACAAACCCTCTTAGAAAGGAGGCACAGTACTGGATTTTAGAGGAACAGAGATCACTGACACAAAATCATTAACCTTCTTCCAGGTAACAAGCAATAAGACAAGAGGAAGTGGCCTCAAGTTGCACCAGTGGAGGTTCAGGTTGGATACTGGGGAACATTCCTTCACTCAAAGAGTGGTTAAGCATTGGAACAGGCTGCCCAGGGCAGTGGTGGAGTCACCATCCCTGGAAGCATTCAAAAGGCATGTGGATGTGGCACTTGGCAACATGATTTAGTGGCCATTAGGGTATTTGGCAGAAAGCTGGACTTGATCTTGGATGTCATTTCCAACCTTAATGATTCTAGAGGGTATTTGGCAGAAAGTTGGACTTGAGCTTGGATGTCTTTTCCAACCTTAATGATTCTATGATCTTTCCATAGACTCAAACCCAGATTCCTATATGACAGAGATTATACTTTCCTTGTAGCCTTTCCTTTCCACTCAAAAGGCATCTTGGCTGAAGGTTTAGTGAAAACATTCCACTGCTGGTTGTCTAAACCCCAATTTATGACTGTAACCTGCCATTTACATCTGCTCCTACTAGGTCACGATTCTATGGGTCTGTGAATCTGTGACCTTTTAAAACATTCTGGGATGTGAAAGTCCCATCCCAGATGACTGATGCTGCTTTGGGACCAAACTTGTGTGTCTTCTGCATTTGCACACACAAGCTTCTCCCTGCTGTGTTATCCCAGCTCCGTGACTCCCTCCACCACCCCTGAACCAGTAAGACCAGCACAGGTGCCACTAGACAGTACATTCCCAGCATCACATTGTCACCACTCCACAGGAACGTCCAACACTCGGATTAACAAAATTCAGATGCAGCAATAGGATTTACCTTTTCCTCCAGGACTGGCGATGACTGCAGTGACAAACAGAACAGCCAAAACAGCAGCAACCCCACGAGAAGCAAGACAAAAAGAACCACCATTAGAGAGCAAATGACATGCAAACATGCACTGGCCACACACACAGGGCACACAGCCCACGCCACGAGAAGTGGGCACCATGTACATCACTCCCCTGGGATGGCCATTCATACACCAACCCACCCCTCAAAGTTGTTGCCCAAACTTCTCCTCAGTCCCACTTATTTTCAATAAAGGCACTCAAACTTGCATCATGGGCCTGTCCCCCCACCCCAGTACACCGAGATCCACAGACACTGGTGTTCCCCCCTCCATCTGTGCACTGACACTGGAACACACCTCTCTCAGGTGGTTGTGCACAAGCACAACAGACAGAGCTACACACACACACACACACACACACACACACACACAAACAGTACAAAGGTGGAAATGGAGGAAAAACTACCACCACTTCCCACTGGTAATTCCTACAGACTTGGATCACAGTCCCATCAAGGGCTTTTCAGAGAGTTTCTCTCCAAGGACACTAGCAATATGTCACACTTCCCTGGGATGAACAGGCAATTCCTGATGACAGGTTTGCCCTTCACTCCAGAGCATGGCAATCTTGCAGATATAACCAGTAACACTTTCCATTGTGCAGCTCTTTTGTTGAATGATAACATAAAGCACAATTAATATCAGCTTGTTTGAAAGCCAGGGAAGGAAGATCTCATTAAAATCCATTTCTACCAGCTACCCAGCAGCTGGACTTCAATGATCCTTGTGGGTCCCTTCCAACTCAGGATATTCTAGGATTCTGTACTTCAAGGTTGGTAGGTGCATATAGGACCCACCCTTTAAAATTTTGGTTTTGCCTATAGTACTTTTAGAATTTTCTGGGTAAGCACTTCCACAAATACATTTCTATTTCCAAAAGGATGAGTGGGGAGGGAAACAAATCTAACACACTTATCCCATTCCAGCTGTAACACTAGACTCAGACCATGATGTGGGAGCTCACTATGGAGTTCCAGACTGCAAAGGGGAGAAGACAAGGAAGAAAAATAATCTAATAAGGGAGATTTTACAAAGAGAAGGACACCTACCAATTCCTGGTTCATTTTACACCATGTCCTCTCTAGCTTTCTACACCCCCCTCCTGCCTGTCTCTTCTGCCTAGAAAAGCTGTCATCTAGCTTTGTTTTTTGGGTTTTTTTGCCTCAGTTGATTTCTGTATTTTAGACAATCCAATACTAGCCAGAACCCAGACACTGCAGGGAGGGAGGAAAATCAATTTCTTGGACATAAGTAGGTCTACTGGATGAGTGACTGGCAGAAAGCTTCCTTTTAAGGAACAAGGGGGGGGGGGGAAACATCCTATAATGGCTAATGCATTTAATACTACAGTTTTGCTGGCTATCCCCCACACACAGACAGACAAACATACACACACTACTGAACACCTCCATCCATTCTCTAGATAACCTTTGCATGCCACCTGAGAATACAAACACGTTCTCCAGATGCTCCATCCAAAGCAGCGTGACAAAGCCTCAGCTTTGTAACACAATGCACAATGCTCCTCCTCATCAAGCCTTAAAAAACATACCCACAACTCACCCAGAACTCATTAAAAAAGAGCTTCAGCTACAATCCATGTCCCCAGGGAAAGGTCCTGCTCTGGTTTCTCTCTCAAACACGCACACTCAGTGTGTAAGTTCCCAGGTGACACATGTTACATGGAGAGGTCGTGGCCCTACCTTCTCCCAGGTACACTGCCCTCAGTTTGGTTATTTCCCCCAACTTGCTGCATCTTGGATCGCTCAATGTGTTCCACGTAGGTCTGGATCATCTGTGAGGAGAGAAAAATCCATGAGGCAAACAGAGGAGAAGAAAACACTCATTTTTTGCTTTTGTCTCATTTTCCACAGCATTCATTTCTAAGACCCCCTTTTTTTTTTTGCCACATTTCCTTGTCTTCTAAGCTGATTATTTAAGTGAAAGGACTAATCTAACAGCAAATGTGACAGGAAACAAGTGTCAGAAATTGCTTCAGCTGAATAACAAAAGAGCCATCCAAAAGCAACACAAGACATCTCCTGGAGGCTCGCTGGCAGTGAGGAAGGAGGCAGTGGGGCACTCACCAAACAGCTGAGGGTGGAAGGAACCTTGTGGGGTCCATCAGGTCCAACCCCCTTCTCAAACAGAGCCACCCAGAGCAGGCTGCCCAGGACCATGTCCAGGTGGCTCATGAGTATCTCCAAGGATAGAGACTCCATCACACCTCTGGACAACCTGTTCCAGTGCTCATCACCCTCCCAGTAAAGAAGTTCTCACTCATGTTCAGAGGGACCTTCTGTGTCCCAGTTTGTGCCAGTTGTCTCCAGTCTTGTCACTGGGCACCACTGAACAGAGCTTGGCTCCACCCTCTTTACACCTTATCTTCAGGTATTTTTGATGATCCCAAAGTTCACAGGCTGTAGACAGCAAAGCTGAATTATTTGGCATAACTGTAGAGACAGACAAAGGGTTTATTGAGAGATAATGAGATGATATCCTACCTCTGTGTGACGCTGATGCAGAGCATTATACTCCTTCTTCATTTCTGATTCACGTTCCTCCAGTCGAGAAACTGCCAAGAGAAGATCCCAACCATCAGCTAACACACACTGGGCTTTCAAGAGGAACTGTTTGAGAAATAAAGCCTAACTTGTTAGAAATTTATTTATACCCACTGAATAAAACAAACCAAACCAGAATAATGCTCACTCTGGGATCTGGTCTTCATTCCAAACTCAGTTCCTGGGTACCTGCATGTTCCCAACACCATCAGTTTTGTGCAGTAAGTGCGATAAAACCACAGAGATTTTCCAGCAGTAGCCCAGTGCCCAGTAAGTGTCTTAGTTTGACAACATTCTGGGATGTGAAGTCCCATCCCAGATGACTGATGCTGCTTTGGGACCAAACTTGTGTGTCTTCTGCATTTGCACACACAGGTTTCTCCCTGCTGTGTTATCCCAGCTCTGTGGCTCTCTCCACCACCCCTGATCCAGCAAGTCCAGGTGCCACTAGACAGTACATTCCCAGCACCACATTGTCACCACTCCACAGGAACCTCCAACTGATCTCTCTGGGATCAGTACTTCTGGCTACTAGAGGAGCAGGAGTACTGAGCAAAACACCAACACACCCTGAGGGGAATGCCAGTCAACAAACCATGGCTGCACAGGTTAAGGAAGCATTTTTAAGAATAAACAAACAAACCAACCAGTATATGTGATGGTTTATAAGAGAACTAAATGGAAGATTCTATTCAGGCACCAGGAGAAATGGAAAACCAGGCTCCAAAGGCCCAAATCTTGCACCTGGAGAGACTGAGCCTGGCCCAGAAAAGAGCAGCAATGTAGCCTCAACTGAAGTAATGTGGATATATCCCATTCTTTGGAAGATTCTGAATGTTATACCAAAATAAGGGATAACCACACATTTCAGGCCTTGTGTGAATTACATTAAACCAGGAAGAATGAAAATATTTTTAAAGCAGCACTGTATGTGTGGAAGGCAATGTGGATGACTGTGTCTGGTGTGTACAGCTTTGCTTACTCTGGTCTGCATAGTTTTTGGTCTTCAGCTCCAGCTGTCGAGTCTGAAATTCAAGGTGTTCCACTTGGATTTGTAGTTCCTTCTTCTCCTGTTCCAGTGCATCTTCAAACTCTATGAACTTCTGCATAGGGAAGAAGCAAAGAAGGAGGCACAGATGAGGATTACATGTTTGCCCAACATAACTTTTCCTCTCCTCTCAAAAAAAAAAAAAAGAGAAATTCGAGAGAATATCAATTACAAAATAGGAAATAAAAGTTTCTAAGTACTGTTATTCACACAATAGTATCTAGAATCACAGAATCATCAAGGTTGGAGGAGACCTCTAAGATCATCAAGTCCAACCATTAACCTGTCACTGCTGGAAACCCTAAACCATATTCTCCAGATCCCGATGTCTCTTAAACACTTCCAGGGATGGTGACTCCACCACCGCCCTGGGCAATTCCCTATTCCAGTGCCTGAACTTTTAGTCACTCCCTGCCATGGGCACCAGCACACAGAGCAGAAAGAAAACACGTGGAACATTCAGCTCCACTACAGTCAATGGCTATTACAAGACTCTTGATAGGAGCTGGAGCCACAGGTTCTCTAATGAAATACTTGAACTAAACAGGGTTCCTGGGCAGTGAATGCATCTCCACATCTCTGCATACACCTGGACCAGCCTGGTTCTTGTGTGATATGTGGTCACCAGAGGTTTCTGCACAAAACACTAAGGCATAATCCACACCTTAAGACTCAGAAACTGAGTTGCTTCTAGTACCACCCCAGCACAAACTGGTGGGAAAGTCCCTAAGGCTCAGAGAACATGTGCTCTATTAAGCACACACATCCTAGTGGGAAAGTCCCTGAGGCTCAGAGAGCATGTGCTCTATTAAGCACACACATCCTCCCCGTGTGTTCACCAAATCCTCCTTAGGTTCAGCCCCAACAGATTCACCAGCACATGCACATTGGCTGGTGAAACCTCCCCTGGCTAAAAGCATGGATACTGGGGAGGAAAATCCCTCTCCTCCTGCCTCTGTCCTCTGCATGGGGAAAGTGTTCTCTCCACGAACATCTCTGCTCAGGAGGGCATGGGAATTTCAAGCTAACAAAGTAAAGCCTTGTTGTACTCCAAAGAGACAGAGTCTGATCACTTTTGGCACAGATTCCCAGTGAAACAAATGCATTTAAAGCACAGTAAGATTACTTTGTTAAATTCTGCACGTGAACCAATCCACACAGTACCCAGCTGCACCCTTGGTATAAGCACCGTGCACATTCCCTATTGCTTTTACTGGAATTTTAAGCAGGGACATTGGAGCCAACATTAGGAACTGGATCCTCTCTCTGCACTTGACTGAAAGCCACATCATTTATTATTCCTGCAGACTTTTAAACTGCTCAGTAAATTCCTGGGAGCAGTGACTCAGTTTGCATTCCTACATACCTGTATTTATAGAAACAATCAAATGCACTTTAGCCACATCTCCTTTCCCTGCACTTGGTGTTCTGCAGTACCTTTAATCTCTAACTGGGCTTTATTCTCCTTCCTGCCAAATTTATTGTAGTCAGGGTTTGGGGTTTTTTCCTCTTATGGTTGTTTTGCATAGTATTTTCTAAAAATACCAGCAATGCCAATACCTTTCAGCCACTATAAAGGAGTTGCCTCAGAGGCTAAACACTGTTTAATTAAAATTACTACACAATTGACTGTACAAGGGTTTAGGTTTTTAAGGTTTTTTCCTCTGAGATGTCAATTAAGATTGAAATCCCTTAGTCACTCACCCAGCAACCTGTTTTAGGGATTGTGAGAGATCTATAAAACAACCTGCTTGGTAAATTTGTTTCATTTATTCCTGAAATCTTTTCCAGAACAACAATAAAATTTCAGAAGGAGCAAAACAGAAAAAGGAATCCTAGGGGAAACACTGAGCCACAGAGCTGAGGAGCAGCAGTTCCACTTGCTCCATTTGGAGGCTGATGGATGCTACCCCAACAAAGAGCCTTTTCCTGGTATAATCTCCATCTCCTCAGAGTGTTTTGCTGGAATCACTCTGTGCTAAAGCTCTACTGACAAACCCTTTTAATTACAGTCAAGGAGCAAATCCTCCTCACACCACAGTGGCTCAGCTTTCACCACCCTCCTGCTCCCACTTCCCCACCCTGGCCAGGCAGGAGTGAGGGGGTTAGCAGCAATAACAATGAATAGACATTAAGGAAAACATTCACAGATTTCTTGACAGTAAATTAGGAAGCAAAAGAAGCTACAAGCCCAATTTTATTCCCATTATGTAGGTCACCTTTAATAGGATTCCTGGATTTGCTACTGCTGTTTTGGTTTAATTCAGAGGAAACTGATTGAAAGATTAAGTCTTCTACAAATATGGCTCAGTCTTCTTCCTCAGCCCTGTCTATTCTGCAACCTAAAAGTAATCAAAGAAACATAAAACTAGAAATCAATTAACTACTTGGAAAAGAAAGAGACATGGAGACAACAATATTAAAAATTAATAGTGCCCTAAGTGTTGAGGGGCAGAGCATCATCTCGGATAAAAGCAATGCAGGAGAGCCCATCCCAGTGCTGGGATCCAAGGACAGTGTTCTGTGCAGGAGCCTGAGGGCTCATCCTGCTCCCTGGCTCTGCAGCACCTTCTCCCTGCTCCCACATCAGGACCCACCTCACCTGAGCTTCTCCCTGTGCATCACAAGCTCTGTGAGCAGAAAAAGTCCCAAATCCAGAGTGGAGTGAGTGGCCACCACAGCGGGATAAGAAGGAGAGGATTCCTGCAGGGTTGTGCCCAACGAAGGTGCTCCTGCTGGAGCTGTCACTGTCACTGCTCCTCATCCTTCATGGCACCAGTGAGCTCTCACCAGGGTATCCAGGCAGGCTTTATTCTTCCCCAGTAAGCCTGCAGCCATACAGCATCCAGGGAAAAGCCTCACTAGCCACTAGAAGCAGCAGAGATTAAACTGACTTTGCTCAGGGATATGAGCACATCCACAAGCACAACTATGCAGTGCCAGAAGTTTGGGGAAAACAGGCACCCAAAGTGCCTGGGGCTCAAGCTGTGGCTCGTGGCCTGTAGCTGAAGGTGGCCAGATGAGCAGCCAGTTGGCTCCAGCCTCTCTCCTGCCCAAACTCAACCTGCTGAGAGCATCCCCAGCACACAACAAACCCCTGGCTACACAGACACCAAACCCTGCCTTCCCGTGGTGCTGGAAATTCATACTGGGGCAGGAGAACACAAACTGGAAAAAGTGTTTCAAGTTTTGAAATTTTTTGGATTAATCAGGCTCCCAGAGGCAGACATGCTCCAAACCCAAGCACATGTCATTGTGTGAATGCAACTCAGTAAAGAAACATCCACAGGCATTTCGTTTTTTCCATTTCTTTCAGAGGGGGGATACAATCCTGGCCCTGCTGAAGCTGTGAGGATTTCTCATTAAATTGAAGAGGAACCAACATATCACCCCAACCCTTTAAACCTCCTAAAAAATAACCAGGCAGAGAAGACACTAACTCGTAATTCTCCTACCCATCAGAACATCTTCTGGCTGCAATATTTACACAAAGCACCGAACCCAGTTGTAACAGAAGAGAATAAATAATAAATAAATAAAAAGAACCCCTCTGGTTTAATCTTGCTCCTCGTGATTTTCATCTGAGCCTGTGCCCAGCCAATCCTACCTAAAAGCTGCACAGCTGTTTGATACACAAAGATGAAGCTCCACAGCTCTGGATGCTAACTCAAACCAACAAGATTTCCTAAGGGCAAAGAATATTCACAGGAACCAAATCCACATTTCTGGCCTCAGAATAGTACAGTTCCAATGACCTCTGGATGCAGATGCTGCAGATTCTACTCTTGCTTCATTAGAAACATAAATATTTAACAGGAGCATAGAGTGACAGAATGGTTTGGGTTGGAAGGGACCTTAAAGCTCATCCATTTCCACACCTTGCCATGGCCAGGTGTGGAAATGGATGAGCTTTAAGGTCCCTTCCAACCCAAACCATTCTGTCACTCTATGCTCCTGTTAAATATTTATGTTTCTAATGAAGCAAGAGTAGAATCTGCAGCATCTGCATCCAGAGGTCATTGGAACTGTACTATTCTGACCACTCTGGCAGTGGGAAGCCAAGCAGGAGGAAAAGAAAATCAAACAACCAAACAGCACAGCCTTATGGTCTTTTTAAATGCATCTTAAAATAACGAAACACACTATCTACAAAGCACTGTGCCACAATCCCAATGCTCAGAGTACTGAATTTTAAAACTACATTGCAAATTGCTGACTGCATTCTTGCACTTCAGTGCTGCCAAGAGGCAAGAAAAAAACCTGGTGCTGGTGTAGCATCCCAGGCTGAGCCTGCTGCTGTAGCTGCCCTTGATTTCAGGGGTTTCTCATTCCCAGGGCCAGGTGCTGTGACTGGATTTCCCTGATGGTTTCACTGCATGGAGCTAAGCTCAGCCTCCCCAGCTCAGGGATTCACAGCTCCCATGTCCAGCTGTATGGAGATGCAGTGAAGACCAAAAGGACTATAGAATTCCACTGATGGTTAAGAACAACAGCTTTTTTGGGTTCTTTTTTTTTGGCTCCCACTATGACAAAGCAGTGGGTGCACTGGAAGCAGAAGCAGCCCCCACTCCCAGGAGTTCTAAATATCAAGGCTGACAACAGCATTAATATTATTTTTTTTCCAGAGCCTCTACAATTACTTTCAAAGAATAATTTCTGATTAGGAACAATGAAAGAGTTAATCACTTCAGTGATCTAAGAGAACTGGAGTATGAAACAGCTATATATAAAAATATGTCACATGGATTTTTCTTTTTCTGCTAGGCTCTATCCCTGGATTTCAAGCAGGATCACTGGTCTGTAATAACCCAGGATTACAGCAAACAACAATGGCTCACACACTCGTCTTTACAGGGAAAATATCTAGCATAAAATCATCTTAAGGCTGAAGAATGCCGATTGCTCTGAAGAGCAGTGGTACAATGCGGATTGCTCGGCTTCCTGCTTTCCTGCCTCTTGCAAAGGAAGAAAACGGCTAAAAATAGTAACATATCATCAGAAATCATCACATCACATCAGCGAGAAATCAAGCAGAGCCAGGGATGCAGAAATCTCATTACATGGCCTTAATTTGTGGTGGCTGCAGCCCTGGAGCTCACAAGGTGCAGGACTGTGGTCCACAGCTGTGGTTTTAGCATGGGCAGCAGGTCAGGGGGATTCTGTCCCCCTTGCTCTGCTCAGGTGAGACCTACCCACAGTGCTGCCTCCAGCTCTGGGGAGCTCAGCACAGGAAGGACCAAAGACCAAACTCTCACTGTCCCACCCTGCACAGGCAAAGAGGCCACAAGCTCAACAGGTCAGCTGTGACATGAAGAACCAACAATTTAAACCACTCAGCTAGACCACACTTCTTAAAATTCACAGTTATCTCATTTACCAACTCAAATTTCATACCTGTTCAAAATCTCACCCTGCACTTCTCACAAGTCTCAGCAAATCCCAGCTGTGCTCTCCAATGTCGCTTGCTCTGCTCTGGGCATTCTCCAATGTCCCCTGTTCTGCCCTCTGTGTGTTCCTCTCACGTGTTTTTGGCCATTACACCATCACAGCTGTGATACAGAAACTCATATTTTCACTGCAGAGCTTGACCTGAAGTTCAAGCCATACTCCCAGTACAGCATCAGCCCTGGGATCAGGGGGAATTTCATATTAGGAATGCAGTATTATAATAAACATTTTATACTGATAAAATACATAATCCTGAACCACATGAAGACACACACACACACACAAACAAGCATTTCATATGGAAAAACAACCACCAGCATTCCTTGGCTGAAGTCTCTGTCCTCAAATAAAGCTGACAGTGAACAAGGCCATTTATTAGCAGAATGGCCAAAACACTGTAAAAGAGAATAACTCTTTCCTTCTTCCCATTTTTCCTGACACATTATAATGTCATCTTCACTATATTTTTAAATTTAGTTTTTTAGAGTTTGTTATCCCAAAAGGACACACAGTACATAGCTGCATGATGGAAAGATGCTCTGAACTATTGCCCTGTATCAGAATCTCTGCCTTCCTCAAAGACAAAAGCACTTCTGAAGGAATATTCCCATCTTCATGGAAGCATATAATGTCCATACTGGCAGTGTTCAATCCAGGCTGGATGAGGCCTTGAGCAACCTGATCTAGTGAGGTGGTGTCCCTGCCCAGGGCAGAGGGTTGGGACTGGATGATCTGTAAGGTCCATTCCAACCCCTAAATTCTATAAAGTTATATGAAATTCTAGTGAAATAACATTTCCTTTATATCTGCAGAGCTTGGGGATGAAATATTTCTGTTCCTGCTGCTAACCTCAAGAAGTTTAAATGGCATCTTTTATCTGCTAGATGGGACTTTGTGTGCTTTCTGTGAAATGTCTTTTGCTGTCAATATATGCAAAGAGGGTGGAGAGGAAGGAGCTTATGACAGAACCATCAGTTAACCAGCCCCACATTGCTCTGGATCAGGTGCAACTGCAGCTGAGGAGGGCAGAGAGGAGATGGATATTCTGCTGCCTCCATGTCATACAGACCACACTGGACTGTGCTAACAAAGGTGAGATGCCTCAGGTAAAACTTATTACCAGCACTTTGAAAAAGGCCATGTGACACTGGAACAATCCCAGAGACCTGTTATTCCTCCTGCCTCTCAGGGAGGATCAGCTCAAGCACCAGATGTGACTAAGGGTCACTCAAGTCAAAGGATATGAGGGAATTTGTGAAACAAGACTAGGCTGGCCAGGTGACACACAGGCACCTCCATACCAGCAGGATGCATGGCACGGGCAGCAAACCTGCCTTCTTCAGCAAGGGAACAGAGCTTGGATCCAGCACTCAGCAGAGACCAGACAGCACAGGACCAGTTCCCATTAACACAACAAAGACATAAATATTTGATAGGGCAAAAACTTCCTAATAGTAAAGGACACTGCTGGCACCAGAACAAACCAAGAAAACCAGGCCACGAATTAAAAACCAAAAAGCAACTACTCCACTGCAATTTACAGGAAGGAAGGACTAGAGGCAGGAGATTTAACTAATGGTTTTAAGACAAAGCTTAATATATTTATGAAACAGATTATGTAACTCGGGTGCATGCAATACCCAGGGACTGGACATGCTGACTCAGGAAGGCCCTTCCAGTACTACTGCTCCGAGTTTTTAAGGGAGAGTGGGTGTTTCTGAGAATGCTAGAGGCAAAACAGCTACAGATTTGGTGCAAAAATTACCATGCAGTAAGAAATCTGTAGGGCCCAAGCGTGGAGTAGCTCAATTTATATCAAGAGAGTGCCCAGCAGTGGAGCTACACCTATCACAGCTACAGATATCTTTAATACTGATATCACCTTAATCTGTGTGTATAAACACTCAGATTATACCACTCAGTGTTAACATGTTGAGTGGATGTTGGACACCCACGAGATCATGACAATCATGACCTCCTGCTTCACATGCTGCTTCCACAGGCTGTACTATGGAAGCTGGGCACCAGGACAGAGACATTCCCAGCAAAATTACCTGATATGTACTAGTTTAAGATGAGTTTCCTTATTTCAAGCACACAGACTTAATTTTCTTCCAAATCATAGAGATCATCATACCCCAAATGCATCAAGTATAGAGCATGCAACAACCACTGTCCAAACTCTGGCCTTCCTGTTTTTAATTTCTTCCCAAATCTTTTCTGTATTTTTTCACATATGACATTGCATTATTGAAGCCAGAGTTTTCTGCCTGAAGATTGAATCACCCTCAGAAAAGTGAAAACTGGATGGGGAATTGTCTTGAAACTTCAAACATCATAAACTTCAGTCATCACAGTCCCTCTCAAGCCCTGGAGTGACAGGACAAGGAGAATGGCTTTAAGCTGAAGGAGGGCAGGTTTAGGTTAGGCATTATGAAGAAATTCCTCCCTGTGAGGGTGCTGAGGCACTGGCACAAGTTGCTCAGAGAAGCTGTGGCTGCCCCATCCCTGGGAGTGTTCCAGGCCAAGTTGGATGGGGTTTGGAGCAACCTGGTCTGGTGGAAGGTGTCCCTGCCCATGGCAGGGGGTGGAATGAGATGAGTTTTAAGGTTCCTTCCAACCCAAACCAGTCTAGGATTCTATGATTTAAATCCATCTGCAATGGCAGAAACGCTGAATCTTCCCAGATCTCCTTGGCTTTTCTCTCACAACTCTACTTCCTGAAACTCTAACTTCTGTCTTCATATACCTGACATATCCCAACAGTATCATGGACAAACCCACCTGCAGAGCCATGAGCAGGAAGTGACCATGCACCAATATTAAAAAACACTTCTCAAAGCCCACTTGGGCATTACAGTCTGACCTATGTGGGTAACCCTGTTGAGGGGAAACCTGGCCACCACTCCAGATCACCCTCATCAGCTGACATCCAGATTATTATCCTGAATTGCTCTTTAAATAAAGGAACAGCTCGTAGTGTTCACTCTCTATTTTACTTTAAAGGCCATTTTTAGTAACACACTCTGATATTTATGCATATTAATAAGTGCCATAAGCTTGGGTGACATAAAGAGGATTTGTATGAAGGATCTCTGTTTGGATATAGATTTTTTTCCCTCTGAGATTAGTGAGAACAAAGTCAGGTTACCAGATGGCAAGGACTGATGGGCATTATGTGTAGACAGCCTGATTCGTCATAGACAAGTGATCTAGAAACACACATCATATGGTCAGTCCCTATTGCAAAACACAATCACAAACTGACTCTGTTAGCTCTCTTTCAATTACTAAAACTTGCAAACTGAGGAGTCGAAACGCATTTCATCTCAGTGTAGACTTCATACTATTTATTAGAAAAAATCATGTTTTTAGCAAGCGGCTTTCCAACAGCCACTGGTCCTATACCATCACTCTAATATGCTAATAAAATGTATAGTTTTCCCAAAAAAAAAAAATGCATTCTGCAAACAAACTCGTATAGTTTTCCCAAAAAAAAATGCATTCTGCAAACAAACTTTTGTGGGGAGATGAAAAAAGCTGAGGACAAGCTGCTTGTGCATGTCTCAGAGCACGTTTCCCTCTGCCTAACCCCAAAGCATCACGGTTGTACTCCAGGTCTCAGTCTGCACTGGGTACCCTCCACCAGACCAGCCTGGCTTCTCACCAGCAGCAGGACACACCTCACTCCTGCAGCTCCCAGCCAGCACTGGCTGGTCCTGGGGGAGCTGAGGTGCTGGGAACAGCCCAGCACATTCTGCATCCTTCAGGATGAGTCACTGCTGCCAGCTCGGGCTCCATCCGCGCTGTCACCACGTGCCGCATCGCCCTGCTCCGGATGGAGCCACGCACAAAGGAGGAGGCAAAGAGAAAAGGGCAACCTGCCACAACACTGAAATCATGCATGGAAAGGGAAGAGAGTGGTGGCTGCTCTGGAACCTCTGCAGGCAGTTTCTGCCCTCGTGTCACATGGGCAGGACAGGAGGTGATCCAGAACAGCAGCCAACCCTCCTGCTGCTGACAGAGGCAGCTCTCCATCCTCACACTGAATTATTCCCCAGCAAATGCCCCCAGTTCACCTTCAGGGGAAGGAAGGAATCACCTCCATCACTATTTGTATTAACATCGAGCATCAAGAGACACACAATGGGATGGTAAATCTTTACCTTACAATCCTATTTAGTTTTACTGCTACAGGGTTCGTAAGGAAAGGCAAGATCACTGTCCTTCATCTAGGGGATGTGCTGATCGTAGGCCAAAGCAGTGAGGAGGTTGTAAGGATGGCTAGTGAGTTTATTTTACCATTTCAGAGGGAAATGAGAACATCAGAATCTCTATCTAAAATTAGAACTAACCCTGCCTACCTAGATACAAATTTGAAACACAAGGGTCTCCAGAAACATCTTTTGTTGTTGGCTACTTTTAAAATAGATTGAGTTAATTTTACTAACTTCAGTTGCTGAGTTTTAATCATAATCTGTGATCAATTCTGAATCACATTCAGGTGAAATTACTGACAAAAGGCATAGGAGAAAGCTGAGCCATGATGGTTAACAACCCCATGACGTAAGGTTTGTCCTACCCAGAAAACACAGGATCACTACAGACACTTTCACTTGTGTTGCTTTCTGCTTCTCAACAACTAAATGGATATATTTCAGAAGCAAGTAAGGAGGAAAGTACCCTAAGTATGAAAGTCAATATCTGCCTGCTCAGCAGAAAAAAATCATTACAAGTATCGCAGTACTTTTGATGAAAAGGCAGAATCTGCTTTCTCCAGGACCAACGGCTTTTGTAAATCAGGACAATTGATTTACAATTGATGAGGACTCAAGGTAAATTGGAATAACCCTCTAATAACCACACAGACTCTGATGCTTGTTTTGCAGGTGAAATCTGACAGTGCCTGCAGGCTCCAGGAACAGACCAGGAGTGTCTGAAGGATATGGAGACAGAGCTGGTACCCAGTGAGCCTGCATTTCATGCTCGCCAGTTATTTTCACCAGCCTATAGAGCAAAGGATCCAGGCTAAAGCAAATCCTTTCTTTATCTGGTCTCTGCTATTCCCCAGAGCTTTCCTCCCTGGATGCTATGAGGTCACCATCAGGCTGCAGAAACTCCCATTAATCAGCTATTTGCAAGGTCAGGTTTCAGGGTGGGGAAACAGAAGGTGCCTTCCCAGGCTGCGAGTCATTCCACAAAGAAACCAGATACAAGGCAGGACAGGAAAAAGCACTTACAGTGGAGAACATCAGGGGTTGGAGCCCAGAGTGGCACTTTTGTCATCCTTCCTCCCCATTCCTCTAAAGGGAGGAGGGACAATATATAAGGCATCCCTGAACAAAGGGGGAGATTTTCACAAGCCTTTGTGCTGTTTTGAGATGCAAACAGGAGCCAGCAAGCTCACCATATTGCCACCCAACTGGAGAGCTCTTCAGGTACCTGTGGCATCCATAGTGCCTCCCACCAAGGACCATCCCTTCCCAAAACGCTGCCACTGATCTTCACCAAAACACTGGGACCATCTTATTGCACAGCAATAAAATACTGGTAAGTGAATGTGCTTATCATGCAAATAACAATGCAAACAGAAAGCTGCAATGAAGAGTGATGGCCACGGCTATATGCCAGCAGGAGGTTGCTTTTTGAGCTGCTTTTTCTGGAGCTGGGAAAGGATAACACGCAGGTGTCTGTTGAGTAAGACTCCTACAGTGACAGCACCAGCAAAAGGTTTCACAGTTCACATCCTGCACCTGGGGAACACAGGCACATGCTGGGACCACCCAGCATGGCAGGAAACTGGGGGTGCTGGTGGACACCAGGATGAACATGAGCCAGTGATGTGACCTTGGAGTGAATGGTGTCCTTTGGCTATTGCTAGCAGCTTGAGGGAATATCCTTCCCCTCCACTCAGCATTGTCACCACCTCAGATTACTGTGTCCAGTGCTGGGTATTCCAGCACAACAGAGACAGGGACAGACTGGGGAGAGACTAGTGATGGGTCAGAAGGATAATGAAGGGGTTAGAAAGAAGAGCAGGCTCTGGGGAATCTCATCAATGTATATAAACACCTGAATGGAAGATGCAGAGAGGATGGAGCCAGACTCTTTCCAGTGGTGCCAACTGACAGGACAAGAAGCAATGGGCACAAACTGGAACACAGGAGGTTCCCTCTCAGCCTCAGAAAACCACTGGCATTGATTGCCCAGGGAGGTATTGGGAGACTCCCACCACCCTGGAGATACTCAAACACTGCCTGGACACACTCCTGGACAGCCTGTTCTGGGTGACCCTGCCTGAGCTTTTGTGAGTTGAAGCAAACTGACCTGCAAAAACTCCTCCCAGCCTCAAGCAGTCTGTGATTCTGTCACAAGACCCAGAGCACAGGTACCCCCATGGGGAAGCCTACAAGATGACAACTCCAAAGACAGCCCATTGGGAGCACCACAGGTGGCAGGACACACTGCTCCAAGGGGTTTGTGTGCTGCCAAAGCTCACACTCACACCTCCTGGCCAGGGCCAACAGCAATACAAGTCCATGAGAACCACAGCCTGGCATGCTCTGCAGCACAGTCACATGCCCACTCCGTGCCCCAAGAGCCCAGCAAAGGCCCAGCACACTGACACAGCAGCATCACCTGCCCTCCAACACCTGAAGCCTGGAAATACACCAACCACCTGGCAGGACAGTCGGTGTTTGGGAAGAACAGCCACAGGTACTGAGACACATCTTCCCAACCACATTCCAGTGGAAGTTGCTCCCAGGTCCTGGACTGCCACAGTGCAGAACACAAGCTGCAAAAGCCTTTCAGGGGAGGTCAGTCCCCCTGAGCAGCACTGGGTCCTTACCTCTATGCCATACCATATGCATCTTAAATAACTGCCATTTTAACCATTCTAATGAGCAAATCAAATGATCAAGATCTTACTTAGAAACTAACAAACTTTTTTGTTCCTTTGGACAGGCACCACCACGTCCTTGGGATGCAAATTTCCCTAGAAGTTGTTTTCATGCCACACGAGGTCCAAAGGCACCTCCCACCTGGCAGAGGTCCACCTGTTTTTCCTGATTCCAAGGTGCCAGGCTAACCATCTCATATCCCAACCATCCCATCTCAGCAGGTCACAGACACACTAGAGGAGTCTGTGATTCCACAGAACACTGCACTACACAAGTGATAATGACCCTATGTTCATCCATATGTATCCTATGCTCATACACATCCTACAAAGCAGAGAGGAGAAAAAACCAGCAAAAATGTGGTGCAATCCCACATCTTCAGAGCTTGGAGGGAAAACTGCAACGTTGTGTCCTAAACCCCATAATCACAACCACTGACAGCACTGCCTCACGCCAAGGAACTTCTAGTCTCAATCCACTTGCCTAGGTGGGACACATGGAAAATGTGGAGTCACTCTATAGTCCAAGTATTTAGAAAATAAAGTAATAATTTGTTTTTGGCAAAGACTGTTTTAAAAGACAATATATAGAATCATCTTAAGAGGAGTATTGAGAAGGAAAACTTTCCTTTCTGGCGCTTAGAGAAAAGAAAGTTGTTTCCCAGCCCATGGCAGAGAGGTTGGAACTAGATGATCTTGAAGGTTCTTTCCAAGCCAAATCATCCCATCTTTCCATGGCTGTTGGAAACAATCCTAACTCAACAAACCTGTACAGTCTGTGCACAACTGCTGCATGAAGACCAACAGCAAGGTGAGATGGTTCTGAACAGTGGTAACAATGCACATTTTAATGCCAGAGAACAATGCCCACTTGTGGCTCCAGTCACTCCAAAATTAAGCAACTAATACAATGTAATTAGAACTCGGGGTCCTTCGACAGGATATTGGAAGAGATCAGTTTTTCATCTCCAGCCTCTCAGTGTCAATTTAACTGTGGTAATTGGCACTCTCATGCAGAGAGAAACCAGGACTGGGGTCAAATCCTGTTCCCAGGGGAGGATTCTCCCAGACAGAAGTGAAGATCCCACCCAAGACTTGAGGGAGAGCTCAGGAAGCTAATGCTGCTGGGCAGGTGGGATGGACAGTCCCTGACCACAATGCTCCAGAGCAGCAATCCATGTTCTGAGGGGAGAAACATTTTTCTGCTTTTCCACTGTGCACAATTACCTGGTGGACAACAGAATTCCCCGTGACATACAGATTTTCACCTCCATAACATGCAATTTACTGCAGAGTAAGCAGTGCATGGGAAATGAGTGCAGATAAACAATGCACTGTGCTATACGCCGAGGGAAACAGCAGCCATGTGTTCCATGTGTGACCTTGTAACAGGGACTGTAGAGGCAGAAATACTCATTTGTCCTCATAAAAGACACATTATCTATCCCTTTTCGGTAACAAGTCTCCTTGTAGACACTTTTTTCCCCCCACTTACACTGAGCCATGCATAAGGATGACAGATACCATCATAACCATCATCATGGGCACTTTTTAAATCTCAGCAAACAGCATCCTGCCATGATTCCTGAGATTCCTTGCAAGGAATGTAACTACCATCACTACATTTGCTTCCAGAAAACACATCCTGTAACTAGTAAGTTAAGCAAAGAAATCCACCTCAGTCCAAAGATGTAAGATTATTCCAACTGGATTGTTTCATCCCCCATTTTCAGTCCCATTTTTCCCCCTTAAACAGTGCACTTATTATTTTTCAGAAGCTGCAAAATGCTGTCTCCAAGCAACATCTAGTAAGTCTCATGTACTCAAAATAATTTTTCAACCCCTATATTCATTCTAAAGAATTTGAAAAGATTATTTATTAGTACATTAATACATCATGAAAACTCAGGACCAAAACTTTAACTGACTGGGTCTCACTTTCACTGCCAGTAATGGACCACGAGTGTCCTCCCCAAGATTCTCAGACACAATTATTAAGCAACAAGAACACATCTGTGAAAATCCTCTGTGTGCTTTATATTGTTCTCCAGTTCAACAACTACTTCATTGATTACCCTTTATTTTATTAAAATACCCCTAAATTACCACTTGTCAAATCAGAGCTTGACTCCTAGGAAGACGAATCTTAAATCTTCTGCTCTTTCTTAGTCTAATAGACAGGAAAAAAAACCACTTTTTACGAAGCCATGTAGTGGTGGGGATGGCCTTTTTCCACCACCACTGCTCTATCCTGGCTGAACAGCAATCCTTATGGCTCCCAGCCCTGAAGGATGCTCTGGATTTCAGCAGGGACAGGCGCAGATGCAGGAAGATGACAGAGTGCAGGTCACCTCCCCTCTGTTTTGTCTACATCCGAGTCCCTGTAACCCGAGGATTCTCCTTCTCCTCCATCAGAGGGGTTGGATCTCTCATGAGCTCTGCCCCTGCTCCCACGGGAGCACATCCACGCTCCGGGAAACGGCAGGTGCAGAGCTGGGAACGATTTTATTAAGGCTTAAAGGCATCGTTTTGAGAAAAGCAAGTTTCAAAAATAAGATATTGTACTCCAAAGGCAATTCCTTCCTCCAACCAAACACCTTACCGCTGGCACGGATAAAACCCGGCGGCTGCTCAGATTACCTATTTTAAAAACTATTTTTTCACCCCAAATTACGCCAATCCATCCGGATGCTGTGAGCATCGCAAAGCGAATTCCTCAAATTCACGGGATTGCGGCTATTTTGGGCCGGGTTTTTTTCCCTCCCGCTGTCACGGGGCAGCGGCTCCGGAGGAAGGAACCGAACCGAGCCGAGCCAGGCTGGGCCTGCCGGGGCCTAGAGGCTGCAGAACGGACACAGCCCCGCGGTCTGCAGAGG
>NW_008677432.1:0-7894 GCF_000695815.1 Acanthisitta chloris
ACTCTGTCAGTGGTTTCTTTTTGTCCTCCAGCATTTATTGTTTTGTTTTTCCTATTAAATTGTATTTCTGACTTGGAGTGTCTCACTGGTTTGCTTTCAAACCAGCACACAAGAGCATGTAGTGACAGGACAAGGGGGAATGGCTTCAAGCTGGTTTAGATTATATATTAGGAAAAAATTCTTCACTGTGAGGGTGGTGAGGCACTGGCACAGGCTACTGAGGCTGTGTGTGCCTCATGTGTGGGAGTGTTTAAGGCCAGCCTGGATGGAGCTCTCATATAGGAGCTCTAGTATAGGAAAAGGTGTCCCTGCTCATGGCAGGGGGTTTGGAACTAAATGATCTTGAAGGTTCCTTCCAAGCCAAGCCAATCTGTGATTCTACAATCTGTAATGTAAAGTGAAGGTACCATCCTTTCCCCTCTATCCTGTCACTTTTTTTAAAAAAAAGTATTTCAGCATTTTTTCCACTAACACAGGAAGAGGAAATCATTTTATTATTATGGACCTACGCCTCGGACACTCTGATTTCTCAGCAGTCAGATTTTGCCTAGGGTGTGACGCCCTTCTCTGTCAAGAGTATACCCTGCACGGGAGGAGATAAAGGAATAGCAAAACAATTACATGAAATATTATGACTATCTGGGAATTACACCACCTTATCAATACACATAAAGCATGTAAAAGGATGAAAACATATTAGGTCATGTTTTGGTCACCAATCACTACTTCACTTTCAGCCATGATCCTCCTGGCTTTGCCTGTGTCACCTCTGACAACACTCTTGATGTCCTCATTGACCATCACACAAGGGCAGTGTGACAACTGTCATCTCTCTTACTCCCTCTTTAGTTCCCCAGGAGGAGAAGTATGCAGTGTTCTGATCGTAAAGATGGTCTTTTGGAACCATAACCTTATTTTAGTTTGACATGCACACAGAGTGCCATCTTGGGGCAATCTGGTACTAAGTTATCCAGGTATTTTGTCACTGTAGGAACTACGGACTAAATTAATTTCAGCTCAGTTCTGGTGCCTGTATTGTATATTTGAATGCATGTTTGAGCCACTAGAGAAAAGTTGGCTTTTTCAAGGAACAATTGATCAGATTTTTCTAGACAGCTACAAGAAGGATACCCAAACTGCCCTAAGCACTGCCAGTTTTTATGCACTGAATGCAAGACCAAAAGCTCTGACAGCATTTGGTTTTGGTCAGATGATTGCAAGCCTATACACCTGCAACCTGATTAAATTAATAAAACGACAAAAAAACAGTCTGCAAGAAACCTAGTCTCTGCCTCCAACAAGTCAGTTATTGCACAGGGGAAAAATATATACAGCTAATTCTTGGGGAAATTACTAAAAATTAAAGCACTGTATTACTGGCATAAGTGCTGAGCTGTGCCTACTATTCTCTTCCCACTGCAGAGGGCAGTGTGAAGCACCTGGTCTCAGGGCCTGGCTCTGCTGGAGTCAGACCAGGATGAGTCCAAAAGTGATGCAATATCTTACCTCTGATGTTCAGTCTCAGCCCTACACAACTCTCAAACCAGTGTCCAAGGAACACACAAAACCCACTGACAATTCTGCAGATGGAGCAACATGATGGTGCAAAGGGGTTTCCAGGACCTGTGCCTAACCCACAGGAGTACAGAGATCCAAAAATGACCATCCAATATCAGCATCACACAGAGTTATTAGATAACAGAGAACAAATGCTCTAAGGAGACAAAGAACTGCATTTTACTAACTGTTCTACACTTCTTAAAATAATTTAATACCAATAGGAAAAAACACCATCCCTTTCTATAAATATACATAAAGTATTACTACCATGTGTATGGAGAAGGGATTTTGCACTTTCTTTCATTGCAGAGCTTAAAGCCTGGCATGATCTCAAGAGAAAGATGAAGCCAGGTCTGCTGCAGAGCTTGTGTGTGCACCACAAACCACCAGGCGCCCTGGTGCAGCCCAGCCCCGTCAGCAGCTCTGCTCCAGAGAGCCAGGACTAAAATAACCCCGTGGGAAAACTTCCAGAGCCATTACTTACCCACTTTCACTCTAACAAATACAATTCACAGCAATTTTCAGAAGTTCCCTGTTTGGTTCAGTAAATAACAAATCTACATGAGAAAACCAGCAATGGGATTTAGAAGAAAGAGGTTCAGTGCTAAGAATAAGCCTCCACAAAGATGTGCATGGGGACAAGGGACAGGCAACGAGGCAGGTTACAAGAATAAAAACACATCATCTGTAGAACAGATACTGAAGCACTTTTTGCTTTAATACACAGGGATTGCATCTCCTACACAGCAGAACCTGCACCTAAGTGTCCATACACAGAGCCTGAACAGCAAAGCACACCTATGGGAAATGCCACAGGCTGAAACAAACTGGTTTAATCTGCCAACCAGCAGGCATATCCCTAAGTCCATCTTTCTGTGCCCTTCCTTACAGGGTTGAGTGCTTGGACCTAATGCAGGATTTACAAGAAGGGGTGGGCTATGAACAGTGTCTGCATCATGACCACAAGAAGTAAAAGCAACAGTGTGGTGAGACCATGCACATGATCAGAAGGGCAGCTGCAAAGAGTCCCCATCTGGGTGACCTCTTGCCCACATGATTGAATTTACCAGCCATGCAAGAGTCCTAAGTATGGCAATGAAACACAAGCTACTGTCTCCTGTGCTGAAGGGTCAGGGAGGGTCAGTCAAAACCAGCTTAGCTGCTACAGCACTGGACCAGCTTCATACAGATACAGATCCTCTGACACTCCAAAGCATGTCTACACAGGATGATTCATCCAGGTTAAAGTAAATATGGATGCAAACGAAAATTACTCTTCTTGGTTAATGGGATGTGGAAGGAAATAAAATCAATTTCTCATAAAAGTTCCCAAAGGCCAGCTGTCAGGGAATTCATTATGAATAGCATCTCAGGTCCTTAGTTCCCTCCTACACCACCTGAGATCCTTCAGCCAGGCAGGAAAACACCAAATACCAACAAAACTAGTGAAAACAAATGGTCTCGTGCTTTTGCTGGAGACTTTTGCAGTGGGAAGCAGGGCCAGTGCCATGCAGAAAGAATGGAGACTGGCATGTGGTAAATCATTCCCCAGCCCAGATGCCAGCTTTATGGAGAGAAGTTTCTGCAGCCTGCAAAGAGAAAGTCAGGCCCCAGACTTGCATCATCCCACCCCTGAGTCATCTCCCCATTCTCTCCCCTACCATCACTCCTCGGCTGGGCTCACATAATTACTCCTGCAGAGCTGCAACCATCTGTGTGCGGTCAGAGCAAAGCCAGCACCCACACACACACACAGAGAAAGAGCCACACTTGCCCCAAATTCAGCATCTGAACATGAAACTGAGGCCCCAGGATAAGATGGGAAGGTGGAGAGGGCTTCCCCCAGGCTCTTGAAGGGATTCAGGCAGGGGATGCTGCCTGAGATACAGGATGCCCTACATACAGGGGACAGGAGTGGGGACAGAGCAGCAGTGGGGGATGGATGATCCGTGCCTTGCTCATGCCTATGACCAGGTTATGTCAGGTGCTATTAAGGCACAAAGCGTAAGCACGCGTGTCTAAAACCCCACTGCAGACTGCTCCAGAAGCCTTGAAATGAAACCTCCTTTAAAAAAACAGCTTAAAAAACCCCAACAAACAACACACCCTAGGCGGCAGTTAGGAGAGAAAAACATGCACCCAAATTCCCCCAGGGGAGCAAACCAAGGGTGCCTGCACCTCCAAAACCACCCTCCTCCCATGGGTTGAGTGCCACTGCCGTTTCCTCCGCACAGCTCCACCGCCCGTCCGTGTCCCCTGAAGGCAGAGCTGCAGCCGCCGGGGAGCTCCGCCGTGCCTTCAAAGAGCCTAAAGTGGGTCAGCGGAACAGAGAGAAAAAACCTGATTAAAGCATGAAGAAAGCAGCAGACCTGCTGGCTGAGAGCAGAAGGCAGGGAAAGGCACTCACAGGCTCTGCATCTCCATGGAGGCACAGAAAGACAAGGACTGCTGGTTCCCCCTTCCACCATCGCAGGGAGGGAACTGCAGTTCTCCAATCTGCAATGGGATGCAGGCAACAGAAACACATTTGGGGATGGGGGAGTATAAGAAGATGAGTGTGTTCCTCCATCCTCCATGCGGCAGTCTGTCTAGGGCCACCCTCATCCACACTTCCACTCAATTTATTCTGGCTTAAACCGAGTGAAATCATTTAAATCCACGCAACTCTAAAACCCTTCATGGGCCTTATGGCTCTGGTTTGCACCATCCTTCCTAGTGCTTGAGTAAACCCAGAGATGTCAGAGGAAGAGCCTCAATAGCTGCCAGACTCAAGCAGCATCTTTTGGAAGCAATTACAAATGCTAAACAGGATAAACAGGAGACCATGAGGAGGAAGCTTTGTTTTTCCCATTTCTCTGATGGAGACTTCTGACCTTAAAATAAAACAAGCCAAAACCACTTCTGTATTTGTAGGCAGAGCACAGAAAATGGGTTTGGGGGCTGCCAGGTTCCAGGAGTGAGGTGGACCCTTAAGAAACACAGGACCACCAGAACCATAACTGGGGTGCCATTTGAAAAGAGAGTTTTGCAAACCATGAAACTCCAAGCAGCTGAGAGCTTTTGCAGTGACCAAGGCTTTGCTGATGTCCAAACCAGGTGACAGTGGATAATAGAGACCTTGTAATAACCCACTGCCACCAAAACCTTCAGGACTATACACCCCATATCCCCAGTTTAGCTTTCTAAAGCCCAGCATAAATCTGACCTTGCTCTGGAAAACACCTTCCCAAGCCACACTGCTGAAAAGACAAGCAGGTTTTTCTCCACAGATCCTGGCTAAACCACCTCAGATCCCTCTATGGAGTTGCACACCCACCAGTGTGGTCTGTGGGCCCACACAAAACCATTGCACCCTTGTCCTGACCACTGACTCCAGGGTGGGCTATATATTTGCTTAAAGACTTCCAATGAAAATATCAGCCTAAGAAATCACAGCAACACGGGATGGGTGGGGAGAACATTCCCCATGAGAAAGAATCTGAGCTCTGTAATTGCACATAACGTATCTAGATATTGTTGTAAAGAGCTCTGCCTACAGAAAAATAGGAGATTTGATCTAGTACGCAAATAAAAATCAGAAATCTCTCCTGCCAGCCATGAAAAAGGCTATCAATAATTCATCTTAACAAAAAAGGAGATCAAAGAAAAATGCTGTGTTAGTTTGACATTTTGATATGTTGGTTCAGGATTCTTCTTTAATGTAGTATGTAACAAACAGCAGAGTTCATCTATAAATGCCAGACACGCTTGTAAATTGTTGAATATAGCAGGTCCTATTAATATTCACTTAGACTTTTAAAATTAATTCACTTTGACTGCCTTTACATCACTTTTACTGCCTCTACTCAGCAGTTGTAGGTCAAGTGGAGCTCTCAGAAATGCTATGCAGAGTTTCCAAAGATAAAGTTTCAAATTTGTAACCACATTTCCATCTATTTCTTCATCTTACCCACCACATAGCCTAATGTCCAACCTAAATTGTTTGACTACTACATAGTTGTTGCAAATCACTTCTGAAAATTGTACAGTTGAGAGCCAGAATGAGGTGCTTGTGTCCTAAATCAACTGTCTGTGCAAGTTCACTCTCATATATTGTGGCTTGATTTCACTTACAATTTCCTTATGGGCATTTGGTGGAGTGGATGAAGTATATTATACTCCAGAAAGCACAGCCTTGCAATCCACAGATTTCAGTGTTATGTTGCAAGAGGTATTTATTGCAGTGGAGCACTGTTGGCAAATTTAACATGTTATTGCTCAAGCTCAGTCCGTACTCTCTTTGCCATACAGGAGACACAAGGGGACTTGCATCTCCTAAGTTTAAGGAGGATAGGGCAAATTTCTTGCAAGATAAAATCCCCTCTAAAATGCAGAGAATGGTTAACTCTCAGTGACTTATCTATTACAGGGTCGAGTACAAAAGTAAATAGTCCTGTTGTTACATCACTTTGATTAAGGATTCTCTTTAAAGTACACTTCTAGGCAATATTCAGGCAGTTTTTTAAAAAGCTATTTCCCTAGAGGAAAGTCCTTGATGGTAATAACCTTTGTTAGAGGCTGACACTGCATGTGCTGTCTTTAGAGGGGACGCAGTTGTCACTCAGGTTCTGGGCATGGCTGGATCTTTACATCCTCTTGGTTGTAAATTTGTAGATCTGTGGGTTTTCTATATATTGTAGTTTTTAAATTACTATTTATATTGGCAGGTCTATCTAGGAAAGAGCTCTAGTTTAATGGAGGGGACAACAGTTACTGAATGTGATGAATCCAGATGGTAATGCTGATATCTAATCCAGGTGATAAAGTCGCATCATCTTTGTCACATCCAGCGAACAGAAAGAGCCAGAACCATTTTTATTTTTTTTTAACCAATCGTTTATGGAGTGCCACACTCACAGTCGTATCTACTGGAACCCTATGGCACTGCTGACTCTCCGAAAACAGTGCTCACAAAACCATGCATTTGTTGGTGAACTTCTTTGGCCATGCTGGCAATCAGGGGGGTCATCTTCCCTGCCAGAGAGCAAACAGCCAGAAGGGAGCCTTTTCTTTGCATATTTCAACAAGAACTCCCATCCCAAACAAATCCAAACCTCAATCCAGGGAAGCAGCTCCAATGACAAGGTCTTCAAGACTGGGCCACCCCAGACGTCTATGCCCTGTCTCTTGGGCATCCCCCAGACCATGCAGGTGTTGCACCATGCTGAGGAGAGCAAGTCCTAGTGATGATTGCAGATGACATAGCTGCAGGTGGGACCAGCTCATCCCCAAATGTGGCCTTGGATTTTCCCTTAATCATATGTGGAATATGCACAGGGATTGGAAAAAAGATGTTCAAGGTAAAGACAGTTCTCGAGTTCTACTTAAAGGCAATACAATTTTAGTCTGTTTTTGCAGATGTCAATAAATTTGTTAAATCACTTAGATGCTTTTGAAAGTTTTAGTCACTGTTGGAATAATCCCAGAAGAATCCCAAAAGAATCCCAAAAAAGCCACTGCCACTCACTCAAAGGGTTACAGTGCAAACTACAAACCTCTGAAATCTGTTTTAAAAAGCCACTCCAGAGCAGGAGGTGAGGAATGGCCACAGCCAGACAGCATGTGACAGACTGCCATGCAGCAGGGTCCCATCTGGCAGCATGAATTTTATTTCTGATTACAAAAAAACACAGCCCAGAGGGACAGTGGCTGGACAAGGATCTGGCAGCTCAGGCTGCAGCCACCCACCAACATGACAGCTCCCAGTCCTTGGGATGGGGGTCTGAAGTGTGTACCATGTCCAGGTCCCAGCAACACCACGAGAGGAGAGGAACAGGGGCACTGAGCTAAAGTTATGGGGATTTAAAGCAGAAGACACAATTTTACATAGGCCTGACCCCTCTCAGATCTTTACTTGAATCATGAAATCAGGAGGGGGGGAAGTGTTTCCCTGACAAGCAGTACGAGCACAAACATGTTATTATTTGAAAGGCTGTACAAAGGTTAAGTCTTTAATCCCTTTAATCCAGACGACAAACAAACAAAACCCCAAGAATGGGATCCCAGAGCACAGCTGAGCACTGCCAGGTCCCTCGCAGGGGCTTTCTATTCACATTGCTAAAGCCATTTATGAGCCTCCAGCTAAAAAGTTGCTGCAAAGGAAACAGATGCAGGCATGGGTTTATTCCCAGTTCTTTAAAGCTTATCACGGGCAATTTGGCAGCCTGGACTCATGTTTCAGTGCACAGGGTTTAATCCTCAGGTCAGTAGTACAAGGGTTACTGGATTTCCAGGTCTCTCTGCCAATGCCCTCGTACTGACACCAGGGCTCTTGAGTGCAGGGACTCCTCTTACC
>NW_008677432.1:7914-8155 GCF_000695815.1 Acanthisitta chloris
GATAAATCAGGAGTAGTCAAGGCAGAGGAGAAATCAGGTAGTAATACAAAACAGCACCAGAAGACAAACTGCAGAGTGTTTGGGGCTGAGGAGAGCTCCTCCTTTGGCACACCATACAGAAAGAATTCTGGTCAGTGTAATGCATGCCAGAATTTGTAGCACTCCCAAACTACAGTAGCCTGGTAAGCAGACATCAGTGTAGGCACCCAAAGGGTTAAGTGGATTTAGGACCTGACCTGGG
>NW_008677432.1:8232-13752 GCF_000695815.1 Acanthisitta chloris
CACAGGAAGAGTGTCACTAATTTCAGTAGTAGTATTCATGCAATTCAAAGTAGATGTGTGGTTATGTACCTTGCTGAATCAAGCTACAGAAAAAAATCTATGCCAGTGGTATAAGCAGCACACTTGAAATGGCACTATCCTTTCTGCCGTACAGCTGAGCACAAACTGGTGAGCTACTAGAGATGAGGTGCAGGAGACGGTAGTTAAAAAATACATTCCCTCTCAAATTGTTTAATGTCTTTTCTGTATCTGTCTTGTCAAGTATAAACCATTCAGTGCAGACTCTGTCAATTTCAGGGGAAAAATTGGTGGACATAATCTAAACGACCACTACTCCAGCAGTACATAGATAAACCAGCAGAAGAGTAAACGGTGCTGATGCAGCCCAACCCTCAACAAGAATTTCTCAGTCCCCTTTCTCTTCATTTTTTATACTCTCCGGGATGCTGCAACAGCTCCCTAAACCTCACCACACTTTGCCACAAGTCGAATTGGACCCAGTTTCTCACTCTGAGCAGAGGTCAGGGCAGTCATGCTGGCAGAGCAGCAGAGCATGTGAAGGCTGTAGGGCTGTGAGATGTTCTCTGGTTGTTAGAGCAGTTACTCATCCACAATTCTCATGGTGGTACAGGCCATCATCACCGTCCTGCTCATTGTGTTCCCACTGCAGCCAGAGCTGCAGATCACAGGCAGAAAAGAAAATGCAAAAGGCAATGGGAAGATGTAGATACAAATCATGTGATCCACTCTCCATATCTCAGCACACGGGTACAAAAAAGGAGAAGGCTCCTACTCCAGCTGATGGGACTAACACTAACCAAATTCAAAGGGATGTGCAATGGTACAGGGAGCTATTGCTTTCCACAAGCCTCCATCTGGTCTCATCAAATTCTGCTAAAGCATGTTATCCATTTGAGATTATACATGCAGAGAAGGGAAAAACGAGATGGGGGAGAAAGAAAAGAAAAAAAGACAACACAGATCCCCATTTGTAACTGGGTCTTGAATTACTGTTAGAACGATGCTTCCTCTGCCATGAGGATGGCAAGTGTCTGATCTCATTCTGCAAAATTGCAAAGGTCACAGCAAAATTACAGCTCAGTTCAAGTTTTATTTTCAAAAGGAAAAGATTCCATGGCCCATTTAGATCATTTGGGAGCAGTCACCTCTCTCCCAGCACCCAGCACAGAAGTCCCATCTCCCCAGTTCTTCATCCCACTTTTGCAGGGCCCAACAGTTGTGGTTTAAGATTTATTACAAAATCGAAAGAAAAGGGGCAATGATTGTACAGCCCAGAAAGGGTGAAAAGGACCATGAAGGCCAACAAAACCCCTTATTTACATGAAAACCACTCATGCCATACGCTATCAGGCTGCCAAACTCCCTGCCTGCCGGAGCAGTGACAGCCTTTCCATCCCTGACAGTTCACAAGGTCATGGTTCCTGCAGACATTTCATTTCACTTACCAGCCTGGTTTTCCTTAGCCCCATCAATTCCAATGCTGATCTCACAGCCAGCAGCTCAAGAATATGACAATTAAACATTAATGTTTTAAATGCATGGAAAGTTGAAAAATCCAGATTTCTTGAATGTCACGCCAGACACATTCATTTTTAAACCTTACCCTTGTGCTTCAAGATACCAGGCCAGTTAGTGTCACTTTTCCCCAGAAGACTGCAAATGCTTTCTTCCTTTCAGCTGCCAGCTAGTTTTGTGGGCTTAGATATTTTCTTTATTTAATTATTCACTGTAGCACATGAAACATTAAGCAACTTCTTTCCACAAAGAAATAAGTGCTGTTTCCCAATGACAACATGCTAAGTATCCATAATAGCAGGAATAAGAAAGTGAGTTTCCTAGAACAAAGTGGGAAAGGGCAAGGAAAACGAGAGAAGCTCTGAGCAGCTAGAATTTACTAACACAAAAAAACCCTGAGACTTCATTTCTATGAAAATAGTCACAATGAACTGATCTGGGAAATAAAAGCAAAAAGAAACAGACTTTTCAGGCATAAAAATGTTTTCTGATACGGCTTTTGGGCTAGAATTTTTCTCTTTATCAATGCTCATGGAGATTGGTCGGTGAGGAAGAAACCACAGATGCAATGTTACAATATGTAACAGTTGTGTTTTCTTAATGGTGCTAAACCCCTGATAACTGTGAGAAATGTCTGTTCTTTCAAAGAACAAAAAGTTAAAGGCTGAAGTCATTAACAAAAGCCATTCCAAGCCACAATTTTTCTTGTGAAAGCAGGACTGCATATATAACTTTCAGTGTATGCCCTACTCATTTAATGCCTTTTGCAGGTTAGAGAGCATCATGACCTCCTGAGAGCACCACACCACCACCACACAGCCATTTCACTATCAATCCAAGATGGGACAAAACTGGTGACCTTAACACTGCTGCAAGGTTTGATGAAACCTTTTACTCTGTCCTTGAAAGCCTGGGTAGGACTGTGTGGGCGAGAGGATTTTTCCTGATTCTGGTGTATATTTGTTGGGTCACAGAGGTTAAATTATCTGTTTGATTACTTAAAGCTGTTGGCTGTGGAGATAATCTGTGCATTAGCAGCTGTACGGTGGGTGGTTAGCTGTTCAGAATCTGTAGTTGGAAGCAAAGAAGCAATTTTGCACAGCACTGTAAAACAGAAAACTCAGCACACAGGACAAAAAAACATCATAACTGCATGAAGAAGTTGGTTTCTGCAACAAGAAATCCTCTCATTTTCTGGCAAGGCAGAGGGTGAGTGCCCAGCCATGTCCTCCTGCACTCCCCCACCTCCCATGGCTACACCCACAGAGAAAGAACACCTCAAGCAAACACCCAATGAAGACTTAACTCCTGCAATTGCAGCATCTGTCTCTTTATGCTTTCACAAAAGGAGACTGATTACCAGAAGCACGGCTTAAAACAGTAGGTCTCAGCAACTCAGTGTAAGAGCTGCAAACTTGCCATCATGAAGCTAAATCCCAATAGCCTTGGGAAGACAACGGGCATGACTTCTCCAGGGAAGGTGTTCCTGTGCATTGTGGATAAATACTTAAGAGTGCAAACACTTCTGGAAACAACTGTCTAAACTCTCAGTCTGCTAATTTGCCAAACAGCTACTCCTTGCCCATTTGTGCCTGTAAGAGAGCCATAGCAAACTGCTCCTTCCCAAGCCAGTACAGCTTTGGTTTGCACATTTTATTCTGAGGATTTGCAATTTTTCTCCTCTTACCTTCACTTTGTCTGCAGCTGCTGAGCTTTAGTCCTGGCAAAGAGAGCTGGGAACCAGGGTGGGATTGGTGCAGGACAGATTTCAAACTGGAAGGTTTATTAAAGAACAGACATCAAGACTAAAGAGCAGGAAACTTATAGAAGATAGCAAGGGACATGAAACTTCCCAGGGACAGGAATGACAAGAAGCAGAGATGCATACTTTTTTTATTAAAAATCCACATATGAAAGCAGAAGGGAGCATCCTCACACACAACAGACCTGCCCTGTGCTATCTCTTTGCTTTGGCGTGGCCTGGAGTAGAGCAGAGGCACACAGCTTCCATTAGAGCTTAAAATATCACATACAGCAGGGTTTTTTGATTGTTTGGGATTTTTTGGGGGTGTGGGTTTAGCAGTTTTGCCACCACTCTATATGCAAGTGCCTTACATGACTGCACAGACACAGGCACCCTTACTCAGCTAGAACTGCACCAAAGGTCTGTAGGCACAATTGCTAGTATCTGGAACACATTAAAAAATTAGAATATATAGTTCCCTCAGCAGCTGTACTACTTTTCTCACAGTCTTTACTAATTAACATACATTGAGGAACTACCAACAATCACAGACCCAAGGTCGTGTTTAGCTTCTTTTTTAAACAAGGCACAGAATAATACCTTTAACAGTGACAATGCTGCAGTCTCAAGTGTCACAGAACTAAAACTTCAAAGAGTTTCTTTCCATAAGCCCTCTACTTTCTTCTTTTTTTTTTTTTTTTTATTTTGAATCACATAAATTAATCAAGTATGGTATATTTGTGAAGCGGCTATCTGCTTGGCCACCGCTCTTTTTCCAGCCACACCGGTACAAATCCTGCCTGACACTGGGATCTGCAAACCTGAGCAGTTTCTCACCCTGCTGCCTCCCTGTCCTCCATTCCCACCCCGTCATGAAAATGAGCTGACTGTTGGCTGCCTTCCTTGATGTGCATTTTTCAGTGTGATAATTTGCATTATAAAATACACAGAGATGAATTTACTTCAGTTTTGTTCCCAAAGGCAAGCATTAAAACCCATTCTGAGGCACTCCCAACATTCCCACTGCCATCTTTCCCACTCTTTAAAGGCCATCTCCACTGTGCAACCAATTTTTATATCTTTAAGTGAATCATTTAAGATAGCTTTCTCTGCTTGTTACAATAAAGAGTTAAAAGTTACACGGTCTGTACTGTCTCAGGATGAGAAAAGAGACAGACAAGGCAAATGTTTTATTTACGCTTTAAAATTGGATGTGGAAAGATTTATAAATGGATTAATTTTAATTAGTGTCCTCATTTCATTTAAAAAAAAAAACAACTAAAAAGCATGCCTTAAAATTAATGCACTGCTACCCTGCGTATTAACAAATATGTCAAGTCTTTGCTTGTTTTAAAGCCCCTTTGTTGCTTAGAGTTTTTTTTATTATGTATCAAAAGCAGCCTCTGATGAGCTATTTTCAAAAACCATGCTGGAATAAAGCACGGGACAAGCATTTTTCTTGCTGTTTAACAAGGCAGTCCCCATAAGCATTACCCTATGGAGTACATGTTTGCACCGTGGCCTTTGCATCCCATCTCACAGCATGGTCGAAGCAGGTGCCTGTGCAAACTCATCCCAAACAACCTCTTTGCTGTTTGGTAAGTCAAAACTAGGTACCAGCCCCAGATCAAAAGCATTTGAATAATGCCTTTAACATTTGTCTCTCCTTGAACTGTTTCTCTAGTGGCTGCAGAAATTAGATTCCTTGCAGATAAAGAGCAGGTGTGGGAAGATTTTTAAAAGACATTTGATGTCTTGGTATTTGCATTATATTTCATTAGGGCACCAAGAAAAAAATCATAGAATCAACCTGGTTGGAAAAGACCTCAAAGATCATCGAGTCCAACCCTACCACTGTTACTAGACCATGGCACTAAGTGCCACATCCAGTCTCATCTTGAAAACCTCCAGGGATGGTGAATCCACCACCTCCCTGGGCAGCCCATTCCAATGCCTGATCACTCTCTCCATAAAAAACCTCTTCCTAATATCCAACCTAAACCTCCCCTGGCAGAGCTAGAGTCTGTGCCCTCTTGTCCTACTGCTGGTTGCCTGGGGAAAGAGACCAACTCCCACCAGACTACAACCTCCTGTCAGGGAGTTGTAGAGGGCGATAAGGTCTCCCCTGAGCCTCCTCTTCTCCAGGTTAAACAATCCCAACTCCCTTAGCCTCTCCTCATGGCACTTGTGCTCGAGGCCCTTCACCAGTCTTGTTGCTCTTCTCTGGACCCACTCCAGCA
>NW_008677432.1:13793-18604 GCF_000695815.1 Acanthisitta chloris
GGCCTCACCAGCACCGAGTACAGGGGCAGAATCACCTCCCTGGTCCTGCTGACCACACTGTTCCTGATCCAGTCCAGGATGCCATTGGCCTTCTTCGTCACTTGAGCACACTGCTGGCTCATGTTCATGGAGTAACTTAAACCTAGCAAGGTCAAAATCAATGATTTTGTTTTTCCAGAGCTCAAAAATCCAGATCCTGGCTACCTGAGTTTCTTTTGCAGATGCCATGACCCCAGACAGCAGAGCTGCCAACCATCAGCCTTTGTCCCCATCTTCTCTGCACTGACTCATGACAATCACAGAGAAGTGTCTGCTTTAGAAGGTTTACTTGCAGTACTAACCAGGCAAGAAAATCTCAAGCCATTTGCTGTCTCCAGGATACCAAGGTTCAATCTCCTTACACACAAAGCTCACCTTCTGCCTCAATACTTTTGACATTTTAGGACCATCTCTGAAGGCATTCTCTCTCCTAAACATAGACTCCTATAAGTAAGCTCTCTCATCTGAGCTGCTTCTTCCTACATAAGCCTGCTGAGATTCACTCTACCCCCACCACCCACATCACCAGCACCCACCACTGCAGTTCTCATCTCCCACTTGGTCACTGCAGCCTCTTCCCTCCTCACAGTTAGTCTGACTTGCCTCCAGCCAGCACCACAACTGAAATAATTAATTTAAAAATTAACATTGTTCTATTCCTGGCTTTTTCTTCTTCAGCTCCTTCCTGCAAACATCTCCAAGTGTTGCCCTTGACACATATTTACGTATGCTTTGACTTTTCATACAAGCAGGGCTTGGCCCGTCAATCGCAGCAGCCCATTTCTCCATCAAGCCCCTGCAATTCTTACCTGTGCAGGAAAGGGCTGGAGAAAAGCTCCCACCTTATATTCCTACAGCGCCGATGTCCAGGGCCTTTGTGGCCACTGTGTGCTGCCTATGCACACAACATGTGGAGGGCACCAACATCTGACACAATGCCCACACCAACACAAACTAGGGTGTGTGTTGCTGCTGGGGGGGTGAGGGGGGATAGGACCTTTAACTACTACCACATTCTCCTCATTGTCTTTTCTTCCACACTTCTCCTGTGAGGCCCTGCCCTCTCTGTATCGCCCGAGCACATGAATGTGACTACTCTCTAGCTCCTAGCAACTTGACTTCAGACTCCTGTTCCTATTCCGGCTGGTGTGCGGGTAGCTCAGGCAGGCATGAAATTAAACCTCTGGCCGTTCTGGAGGGTGTGTTGCTGTTGTGACACCCGCAACACAACCCGCCTGAGCATTTTAGGATATCACAGCTGTGAATGATGGGCTTGTGAAGGATGAAGTCTGGCACCTTTCTGTGCTCCAGCCAAATAAAAGGGAGGAGGAAGAGAGAGAAGTGACACTTTCCCTTCTACTTGATGAAAGCAAAATCTGAGGGAGGCAAGGGGGAGAAACTGGGCACTAAGCCTCTTATTAATTAATGCATGCGTTGAAAAAAGAAATGCAACACTGCACTCATTTCAGCTGGTTTCTAGGAGCTTTTGTGACCTTAATTCATGTTTATGCAAGCTGCTTATAATGTTAAGCAGTTGTTTTGTGTAGATTTTGTCCATTGTATTTAACTGAGATGAATACATCTAGCCATGAAATTAAATGAGGTTGGCCATAATACTCACAGGGAAGCTTTAAAAAAATTAGTGTTTTTAGAAGAACAAACAAAATTCACAGCTTTGTCTGAAATAATTTTCCATCCATTACTGATATACACAATGTAAGAAATAGAAAATATTACCCCTTACTCCTCCTTTCCTTTTCATGTTTTGGCAGCATTTCCAACACCAATTCATTGTTTCTCAACCACAGAATCAGTGTCTCCTGGCTGTTTTGGTTTTTTTCAAAGCAAAAGGAGCACAAACAGGGGGTTACAAATACCAAAGTGATCAGGAAAATGAAGAGGTAGGTAGAACTCATGTTTTTGATGGCCACTGGGGCTCCTGCAATGCAGAGCAATAAGTAGCAAGAGGACTGCTAGCACAGGGAGATGGTTCATTCTTCAGACTTGCATCCATTGCCCATGGATACAAATGTCCCCTAGGACATGACTTCGTACGGTGGCCTGGACTAAACAGCTGCTTATACCTGACCCACCAGGTAGCCAGACGAAAGCATGCCAGCAGCTAGAAGAAGCAGCTGCTCATTGTCCTGAATATTTTTATATGTCTTTCCCAACACACCAGATCTGACTATCCCTACACATTCTTCACTGAAACAAACAGGTCTCCGAAAAATCAACATTCACTTTGTATCAGCACAAACTAGATGGCTTCTCTCACCCTCTCTTCAAAATCTGGCCGGATTTAAGGGGAACTGAGAACCTACTCTTCCCTGGGCAGCTTTAAGAAGGACACAGGGACACCACTGTAAAGGGTCACCTCACCGAAATCCTGGCAAGCTTGTGCACATCCCTGCCAGGCCATGTATAAATTGGAAGCTCTTCCATAAAGACTCTTAGTTGTTTTTAACCTGATTTTATTTAAACAAGTTCTTATTTAAGAGAAACAGCGTTCATTTAAACTGAGGTTGCAGTTTGCTCCTCAATGCAATTGCCAAACGCAGGGTGCAGCTGCACCTTCAGCAAACACAAAGTTTCCAAGTGAGTTAGAGGAAGAGCAAACTGCCCTTGCAGTGCCAGCAACTTCATAAAATAAATGGAAGTGGTAGCCAAAAGAAAAAGATGGCTGTGAAAGACATAGGATTTTGCTCCAGGTTTGCTCTCACTCTAGCAGAAATGGGCTCCTATGGATTTTTTTTTTTGCCCACAAGAGATGATGATGCTTAACACAACCTACATATACACTCACACATGGATACACCCAGACACGTGGACAATGGGCTTGACCTACCAACCACTTTCGGAAGTTCGTGCAGCCAGACAAACTCCAGGCAACTACAGACCAAAATGAAACCAGGTGATTTTAAGGCAAATATTAGGTCTTCCACAGAAAAGTTCAAGTACAATTGTGACAGACAATCATCACAAGTAAAAAAAAATAATTGGTGATAGTGTCTTACAGTAGTTTTTAGAACAGCCCCCTCCCTCCCACACACAACAAAAACCAATGTATCCTGGCAGATCCCTATGAGTACTAGCCCATGGCAGTATCATTGCCAGTAGCTACAGTAATGTCCACTGTCTTGACTATTGAATAGTACAGAAAGTTGAAAAATCTCCTATCTTTTTTATATATTTCTTTGTGTACTTGCAAGACTCAAACTAATAGTTTTACACATAGATTACACACCTAAAGCAGTTGGCATCTCATCTGAGCTCCATCAAATTTAAGGCCATCCCTACCCCAAGGCAGGATTATCCCCAATGAACACTGCAGAGACACTAAAAGATGCCACATCATACCTTCCAACCAGCAACTCTTCCTGCATCCCATCAGAAAGTTTATCTCTGAGCTATCATCCCACCTTTGGGAGGTATTAAAAGGCTGCACATAAAATCATTTATCACAAAGCAGGCTGTTTCAAGGCAAGGCTTCCTACACACAAGTTCCATTTTTTTTCAAAGCCACTGTACACACTGAAGAGTCATTGTATTAGAGGACCACTCCAAACAAGAAATACCAATTCTAAACCATCTCCCCATGTATCTCAACCTACGCAACCATTTTTGATGCTTGCCCACATCCATAAAAGAATCAGGTAGGACACCCAGCGCTTTGGACTGACAAATAAACTTCAAAAAATAGTTTATCTGGGAAACTTACAAGTGTGATGCCTGCCTCATGCCCCAAGACACACATTAGAAGAGGGCAGTTGTTGCTTCTTTGACAGCCAGTGATTTCACATCCATCAGACTGGAGCATTCATGCTACATCCATGAGGGGAGCTCCACAGCCAGCCACAAGGCTCTGACAATGAATGTTCTTTTCTGCAACTGTAACTACAGGCCGTTACCTTTCACTTAGAATACATTTAAAAGTAAATGTAGAAAGTAGCAAGTGATTTAGAGGAATGTTCTCCAGTCAAACACTGCTACCTAACCCCAAGAATCAAAATTAATTGGAGGAGGAAGAATCTTTTAACTGATATAGCTCTATATTGTAAAACGGCACTTGAGTGGCAGGTAATTACACTTCAAGCAATTTGTATTATATAGTGTATAACAGAACAGATATATCAGGAAGGAGAAAAAAAAGCAAGCCTAAATACCCCAAGAAATAAAATTTGTGTGCACTGTCTGTATGATCAATGCAAACATAACCACAAACATTTGCATTAGAATAGTGCAGTAAATAACCACCCCACAGCCGAGACATTTACAGCCACATTAGTAAATACACTTTCATGTCTGGCAGAGAGGATGGCAATTTATTAAACCACCCAAATAAGACATCTTGCAATCACCAGTTGTACTTTAATTAGGAAGGATCTTTCTGAAAGCAAAGCAGAGGGCTAGGTGACCCAGCAGGTCCTTTCCACCCTACATATGCAGGAGCTATGATTCACCATGCTTCAGACTACTCACTGCAGAGCGATTTAAATCCTTGGATAAGCATGTGGACGTGGCCTGAAAGACGAGGCTGCAGGCCAAGACAAGTCCATCACACCCTGTTCCCCACAGCCCCACACTTCACAGCAGCAACAGTGCACCAGCTGGAATAACTGTGCATTCTGGAATGGTGCCACCCATTTGTTTGCTGCATTTATTTATTTCCAGCTGAGCTACAGGACAGATTTACCACATAGAAATGCTTATAGTTTTATTCAGAAGAGAAGGAGGGAGATCTGTGTTACTTCATAAGAGAGGGAGGATGT
>NW_008677432.1:18626-25962 GCF_000695815.1 Acanthisitta chloris
TCTTGCAGCCCAAGTCTAGTCATAGGAATGAAGATATTTCTCTGCATAGCTCCTTACCCCAAGAAGAGGAGGATCCACATACAACCCATATGGAGGAAGGTTGCTCAGTGGTACAGAAGAATAAAGGGTCAGGAAGAATATTAAGGAAAAGGGAAAATAATCCATGCTACTGGGAGCCTGGGAAGCAAATTGAAAGCTGGCCCGAAGTCAGCCCACCCATGTATTTGTATTCCCAGACACATGTGGTGAGCATGTTCCCAGCAGAAACACCTGTGAGGAGGGTTTAAAAGCTGGAAGCTGGCACTGCAGATCTGGGATGACCATGAGATAGGTAGTCATCACTTATGAGAGTCTCAAGTCCTTCAAACATACGCACACTGGGAAAACAGGTAAGAGAGTAAGACTAGGATTAATATTTTAAAGATGAACAGCTGGTTAATGTTTAATGCCTGTCCCACTTGTCATCTGAAATCCTTCATGAAGGGAACTGAGTTCAGATGAGACAGAGACTTTAGTCTTTTACATGAGGTCAGTTGCCATCAGAGCTCCTGCCAGCTCTGATTAAAGCTGATGGGCTGACGGCCAGGCACTACAATGAGCAGAGGTGGCTGCCATGGGTCCTCTCCACCCTTCTCCCCCAGCGCAGGGGACACCATGTAGCTGCTGAGACTGCACTATGTGCATCAGAGCATTAAGGTGGCATTTAGTATGCAAAACCTTTGGGGTTTGTTTGGTACAGACTTTGGACAGAATCTCTCTCAAAACCCATGCCATTTTGAAGTTTCTTCTTGATCTCTGATGGTATTGAGAAATAAATACCCCAGCAGATCTTGGTCATCAGTCTTTAAACACAACCTTGCTTCCCACGCCTCTCAAGTTGACGAACAACAGGATGGGGCCTGGGGGAGCAAAGTCCCTCCCACTGCAAGTAAAGATCAGCTGCATGCCCACCTGAGGAACCTAAATATACATAAGTCTATGCTAGCTGATGAGACACATGCCAAAATCCTGAGGGAACTGGCTGATGTAGCTGTCAAGGCACTCTCCATGATATTTGAAAAGTCATGGCAGTCAGGCGAAGTCCCAGGGAAAACAGTGTATCCATCTTTAAAAAGGGCAGAAAGGAGGACCCTGGAAAGTACCAACCTGTCAGCCTCACCCCTGTGCCTGGGAAAATCATGGAACAGATCTTTCTAGAAGCTGTGCTAAAGCACATGGAGGACAACAAGGTGATTCAAGACAACCAGCATTCAAGACTTCACCAAGGGCAAGTCCTGCCTGACCAACCCAGTGGTCTTCTATGAGGGAGTGATTGCATCACCAGACATGCAAAGGGTTAGAGATATCGTTTATCTGGACTTATTGTAAAGCCTTTGACACAGTCCCCCACAACATCCTTCTCTCTAAACTAGAAAGAGATGGGTTTGATGAGTAAACTGTTAGATGGATTAGAAAGTGGTTGGACAGTCACATCGAGAGAGTAGTGGTCAATGTCTCAGAGTCCTGATGGACATCAGTGACAAGTGGTGTCCCTCAGGAGTCTGTATTGGGACCAGTGTTATTTAATATCTTCATTAATGACATAGATGAAGGCATCAAGTGCACCCTCAGCAAATTTGCACATGACATCAACAGAGTGGTGCCACTGACAAACCTGAGGGAAGGGATGCCATCCAGAGGGACGTGGACAAGCTTCAGAAGTGGGCCCATGAGAATCTCATGAGGTTTAAGACCAAGTGTAATGTGCTGAACCCGGGCTAGGACAACCCCCAGCATCAATATAGGCGGGGGGATGAACAGATTGAGAGCAGCCTTGCCAAGAAGGACTTGGGGGTGCTGATGGATGAGAGGCTGCATCATGAGATGGTGGTGGATGAGATGACATGAGCCTGCAATGTGTGCTTGCAGCTCAGAAAGCCAACTGTGTCCTGGGCTGCATCCAAAGCAGCGTGTCCAGCAGATCAAGGGAGGGTTTCTGCCCTTCTTCTCTGCACACCTGCAACCCCACTTGGAGCACCGTGTCCAGCTCTGGTGTTCTCAACATATAAAGGAAAACAACCTGTTGAGAAAGTCCAGAGGAGGGACACAGAGACAATTAGAGGGATGGAGCAACTCTTCTATGGGGAAAGGCTGAGAGAATTGGGATTGTTCAGCCAGGAGAAGAGAAGGCTCTGAGGTGACCCAGCTGTGGCATTCCAGTGCCTGAAGGGAGCCTACATGGAAGATGGAGAGGGACTATTTACAAGGGCACAAAGTGACAGAACAAGAGGGAATGGCTTCAAACTGAGAGTCGGTTTAGATTAAATATCAGGGAAAAATTCTTTACTGTGGGGGTGGTGAGGCACTGGCACAGGCTGCCCAGAGATGTTGGGGATGCCCCAACCCTGACGGTGTTCAAGACTAGGTTGAATGGAGCTCCGAGCAACCTGGTCTAGTGAAAGATGTCCCTGTCCACAGCAGCAGGCTTGGAACAAGATGATCTTTAAGGTTCCTCTCAACACAGGCCATTCCACGATTCTATGATTTGAAGACCAGTAGATCCACTAAAATACACAGCTCAGTATTAAAGCTAGACTTTTCCCACACTGCTGGGCAACTGCTTTTGCCCTAGGAACAGAGACAGAAGCAGCAGTATATTCTTTCAATCAGATCACAATTACTGACTTAAACAAGTGCTGTATTTGCATACAGCTGGAAGAGTGGGAAAACCCTACTCCAGCAGGGAACAAGCTGTCTTTTACCCATCTGGGAAGATGAGAATTTTGCTAAACTTACAGACAACATGCAATGGGATGATGACACTGGTAAGAGGATGCCTAGTGAAGTCCAAAGTATTTAGAGAAGACCAAGCAGCTGGGCGGCACTTGTGCAGATCTGTAACAAGCAGGAGGCAACAGCAAGATGTTTGCACTGGAAGGCAACAGTGAACAGAATGGGTTTGGCATCTGTTTCAGCAGGTCCTACCTCTGTCAAAATTCCGGCCAAAGCCTGTTTGTCTGAGTCTTTGCAAAAAAGTGGAGCAAGCATCAAAGCTCTCCTTCATTTTGTAGGTCAGGAAGGCTTTGGGGTTGGCACAGTGTCAGCTAACATGTATTCTGCAAAGTGCGCTTTAATTTTTCATTGTAGCAGCATCTACAGACTTTGATTGAAATAAATAATGAAGCAATTTGTATCATGAATCTAAGAATCACTCTCTTCTGGTGCCCATCACGGAAAGGATTTTCTTCCCAGTGACAAGTGTTAATGCATTTATGCCCTAGTTTCCCACAGTGGGTGTCACTATTGAAGTGTCAGGAAGGAAGGTTAGAGTCGCTTTTTCAGACTGTTCCTGTCAGCCTCAGCAGTCCGTTTTGCGTGAAAACATCCCGGCAGAACACAGCCTGAAAGAAAGCTGGATTTTAAACAGCACAGCAAAAGTCTTTGTGTTGTATGTGATTAAAATGTAACACTGAATAGGTCTTTTTCCCAGTCTGAGTCAGGAAGGATGCTTCCACTGCGTAAAATTACAGGGTTTTTTTGCAGAATGGCAAAAGTTTCACAAGTCTTTAATGTAGTTAGAGACCATTTTCTATGCTTTTCTCATTTTTCAATGCTGTTCTTTCTGACAACTCCCCCAGCACAAATCCTGACAGGTACCGTTCCACTTCTGCGATCTGACAGAGGACAGCTGGCCGTTCACTGTAGTGGGACCCCAAAGCAGTACCTACCCTCACTCCTCACACAGCTAAAAATGGCCAAAACCAAAACCCAGTGGGATCCAGACGTTCTGTTTGATTTGAGCCATTCTGACTGTGTGAATCATGACAATTTTAATAAACAGTTATTTGGGGGGAAAAAATCAATTATCAAAAGTAGCATGACTGTCATTTCAAAGTTTTGTGAAATTACTTTAATATAATTCCATTTAGGAAGAAATTCAGATTAAGTGCACACAGTAAGTGCTGTAACCCACCCAGGTGCTAAACCCCCTTGCAAGCTGTCTAACACTGCGGAGAAAGTGAATAAAATGCTGGCCAAATCAAACAGTAATGAAATCAAAGCACAACGGTGTGGCTTATGACAACACTCTAGCAGCATCTCTGAGAGGCTGCACCAAAGAGGAGCCATTGCAATTAGGCAGGTATAGCAGCAGAATTATTCAATTGCACAATCAGAGCAGCTCCCACCTCCATCCTAGAGCTTTACAATGTCAAAGTGAGGCAGCAATATCAGTGTGCTGATACTAGATTACGAGCCCTTTTTAGACAGAAAAGGATAATTATTTTATTCACCCAGACCAACTTTGTCATTGCTGGAAGCTGCTGCTGAAGGACCACAGACTCTGCCCTAGATGACACCACATTGCTTGCAAATCTCCAGCTCAGAACAGCAGTAACTGCACGAGATAATGTCTTGTGACACAGCGAAGGTCAGAGTAGACTGTTTGACCTTCAGGCTAAATTTATCAATTTAGTGAAATACATTAATAACACAGTTTTTAATTAAGACAACATAATCCAAAGAGCAATGCTGCTTGGTCCACTGCAGATCTGTATTAAAATACAATATTCATTTAATCACTTTTGTACATGATCTAGTTAAAATTAGCCGGGAGAGCTGTTACTCTAACACATGGGTAATACAAGTAGAAAGCTGAGACTCACCAAAGCGAAGCCACTGCACTTCATTATAACCACAGCAGCCTCAGCAGGGCCAGACACGTCGCTTGGGAATAACGCAAGAGGGAATGCTCAAGGATCACACATACTACAACTCACAGACCTTAAGGAACAAAATTAAGTTCATTAGTCTGGTATTGTTTTGACAGAAACAAAACCCAAATTACTCATTCGCTGCTGTTATTTTTACTCCATCAGCAGTTGGGTATGCCTGAGTCGGTGCTGGGCAGTGCCAGGCTTTCCCAGGCTCCATGCAAGAGCCAGCTGTCATGGGGACAAGGGGGGAAAATTCAGAAAAATACTCTTTTCTACTCTTTCTCTGCATACATTAATCTACGTGCTTATTCCTGTTTATATTATGAGATGTATGTCATAAAAGAGCTTACAGGATGTGCATTGCAGCCAAGTTAATATTGCTGTTGGAGTCTCAGCCTCTGTATTTCCTGACTTAACATTGCCCAGTTAAAACTATTTATTTTTTTTTTAATTCTGCATTTGTCTAATAGAGTTTATTAGTGGTTTGAACCCATTTAAGGCAAGAATGCTACACAGAGCACCTACTAACACCTGCAGGAAACCCAGCAGGACAACAAGCCTTATACTGAAGACAACAACATTCAGAAACACTAGTTAGTGTAGAAATGTGTACAAATACAGCAAAGAAGCTACTTTTAGTAACAACATTCAGAAACAATTTAGAAATGTGCCTGCATTAAAAGCCTTTCAATATATCACTCAGGTGAAATCCAAGGTTTAGGGCAACTCAACTGTCCTTTCAGGAGACAAGTGTGCTCTGTACAAAAACTATAGTTAGTAACAAAACAAAACCAGAAAACCCCAAAAAATTAACAGCAACAACAACAAAAGTGTTTTAGTTTTTTCCATGGATGTCATGACTTGGATTTTAAAGGCAGGAAGCATTTCACAACACTTGTGCAGATGAGCTCAGGCAGATGGACCTTACATTAAAGTCTTTCCTTCCTCCCAACACACAGCGTGCACTTTTGCACCCAGACGGACTCCTGCCCAGAAATGTTTCTTGTTTCACAAAACTACTGAAAAGCTACAAAGACACCCACGGCAATGTCATGAAGACATGCAACACCTTTTTAATTTGGCCCTGACAACAGAGAGGTTTCGTGTCAACAGCATTGCCAAAAAACCCCTGCAGCAGATACCTGCCACGCGTGATAGCTGCAGCTCTCTGCATTCCTAGGAAATCCTTTACAATGCCACTTGGACTTCGACCTTCTCTCCTTACTTCAACTCAATTCAGTGAACCAGTGTCTTGATTCCTGCCCTGGGACTCCTGAACATCCCTGGCTAGACTCATCCCTGCTGTGCCCCTGGCAGAGCTGCCGGCAGCTGCCTTTGCCAGCTCAGGAGCCAGTAAACCAGACTTAATATCTACTCACATGTCAAGTATCTACTCACATGTCAAGTTTTGTAGAATAGCAATCCTCTGTCAACAATTCAAAAGGAACACAGAAAAGATCTCATGTCATGAAAACTGAAAGTCTTTTAAATGAAAGGAGAAAAAAAATCACTTCCCGCTTCTGTAAAATGTTCATGAGTTTTATAAAAGTTTCAAAAAATAGGTTTCCTCCAGGCTAGGCACTGAATAATTTTGCAGTAAAAAAGACTTCAAAGACACTTTTTCCATTCTATTTGCATTCAGGCATTTTGTTTTTCAGAAAATTATTAACTCAGTAATATTACAGGCTATTCTTCGATGTACTGTGAGCTTTGGCTACCCAGAAAATAATTTGTCCGGTGCAAGACCCATGCAAGAGAGGGAAAAGGCACTCTACAAAAGGCAAAGTTTGTGAGTCATCTCAAGGGATTAGCACAATATCTGCAAGGACATGCATCCTGGACATGAAAGTGAGAGTTGCAGAGGGTGTACAGGCATTGCAGTTTGCCTTAAAATTAAGGCAGAGGAACTCGGGCCAAAGCAGTTGAGCACTCTAGTAAGACCTTCCCACAGTCATTCTGGCTGCCCCTTTGCCAGGGGCAAAACGAAGCCCAAGTACTGATGTCTTCACTGAAATCAGGAGGCTGATGCAGGGACACTTGAACCCCCTGCCACTGCGTTGGCCAGAGCTCACCAGCCCCTTGTGTCAATCCCCCACCAACAAGGGAGTCACGGCAGCTCTGGGACATCTCTCACAGCCTCACCGCACTCTCTCCAGCCAGAAACAGAGATCTGACAGCCCGTCGAGAGAAATTTACAAGCGTTGCCGTTCATTAAAAGGATACCGAGGAAAAGCACTGAGGTTAACAGGATTTAAAGCCTATTTACAGCTTTACGGCACCTTCAAAGGGGCATCGGAGCTTTCTGCAGCCGCGTGTAATGGTCAGATAGTTACAAACTGAGACAGGTTTAAGAGAGTACCCCAGGCCACCCGAAGGAGAGGCTGCACAGTTAACGTCGGAGTTTGAGGTCAGCTCTTGATGTTTTCCTCTTACATATGTCACCCACAATCGCTCCCGGGCTTGCAACTCTGCACATATCACAGCCTGCTTTGTGCGGACAGGAGTATTTAATGACAGAGAACTACCTTCTGATAATTAGGGGGGGAAAATCAGCCACACGCTTCATGCTGTCTGATTTTATTAAACTGCTGTGTACAGGGAAGGAGGGTGGTTGCTGTTTTTTCTGCAACTGTAACCCCTCT
>NW_008677432.1:25999-26265 GCF_000695815.1 Acanthisitta chloris
GCCCCTGCCAAGACACTAACAGGCTCTGTCACGACATGACCTAATCCACGGCACAGGGAGATAGCACCAAGTGTCACAGCAGGCAATGGAGCTGGCCCTCGCCCTCCAGGCAGGCACACCGGGATCAGCAGGGCAAGGGCTGGGCAAAGACCCTGCAAGCACCTCCAGACCACAGTACAGTATATGCCGACCCCCAGAGGAAAGAAACCCCACCAGTCCTGGACCTTAACACCTGCCCCATTGACCTGCAAAGGGACGGACCCCAC
>NW_008677433.1:0-305 GCF_000695815.1 Acanthisitta chloris
GCCGTGCTGCCCGCGGGCACGATGGAGAGAGCTCCTCCAAGAACAGCTTTCCCGAAACGCCCTTTGGAAATCGGCAGGGAAGACCTCATTACAGCAGCTCATTGCCTTGCCAATGATTTCCGTGATTCGTCCTCATTTCAAGAGTCTTGGTGCTGAGCTGTTAGGAATAACTGCAGGGAAACTAGTAGGCATTAAAGGAGGTGGTTTTCTAAGGCTTGAAAGAAGCAAGCAAAGAAAAGCAAGGTAGAATGTAAGCGGTAATGAAACAACTTACTTTTCCGTGCAGCTGGCTCGTCCCCACCCAC
>NW_008677433.1:344-17193 GCF_000695815.1 Acanthisitta chloris
GGCATAGCACATCCTTGTCCACGTTCAGAAGGGTATGATCATATTATGCATATTTTCACATCCCTATGCTAATAATCATGCTGTATCATTAGTCTTGTCTATTTTAGTCTCTTCATTTTTCCAGTTATTCCAGTTTTGAAAATAGATGGATGGATTTAACTTCCTCATCAACCTCACCGATTCTCAAGGCTCTAGAAGTCTATTAACTTTGGATTAGAAAATATCTAGGGGGTGTTTTGTTGTTCCAAACAAACCAATCAACCACAACACGGATTCACTGGAAATCTATGGGAAGAACAATGATCTCCCCTTTTAGTCCAGCAAATGGGATTTTTGCATGCAATGCTACCTCGAGGCAAAACTCAGTGGAAGGGCAAAAGTTAATGAGAAATCTTGCCTACCACATCAGTTGCCTTCACAGCCTGTCTGTTGTGTGTATCAATTAGCAGCTCCCCTTCCTGCTTTTAACCAGTTCCTTTAAGGCTGCTCAGTACCAGGGACATTGCTCCTGACCATCATGCTGCTTCTTCACACCACAAAGTGTGGTAACTTCATTTGACTTCCCTTCTTCCTGGAAAAAAACAGCCAACAGATTTTAAATGAAACTGGTTTATCAGGCAAGCATACAGATCATGCAAATGGATCATGTCCTATATAATGACGTTTAGTTCAGCATGTTGAGCCACTTGCCTCTTTTGTTTAAAGTTTACATTGCTACTGAAATATATTTCTGAAAAATAAGGAATTAATGAAATCCAGTAGTGCAAAAAGTCCCAGATATGTAACTTTTCAAATCATTCTAATACTTGTGGTTTTGCCATTAAATGTTCCAGATAGTCTTGGCTTAGATATTGAAACCTTGACTCACTAGTTGGCCTCACTGATGACAAATGGGTTTGTGCCTGGAAAGGCCAGATAGTGTTTTTTAGAAAAGAACTATTTACTCTAGATCTTGCAGCATTAGGTTGTTGTTCTACAGGATCCACTGCAGTCTTTGTAAAGAGTAAGTCAACTATGATGTGAGTAATTTACTACCCTGAGCAGAGGGCTACAATCCACCAGTTTAAAAATCTGGTTACTGTACTGCCGTATTTTCAATTGAATAATGATGTCTTGAAGTGTCTGTCATACATAAAGCCCCAAGCACTTAAAAACTGTCTTGTATAGACAATATCTGCTATATCTGTGAATAGACTTCAATGAAACCTGCCCACACGGAGCTTTTTTGTAAGGTTGTAATTCCTGATTACAAATTTCCTTTCCATTTTCCATTTTAATGCATCCAAATACAATATCAGTGTTCAGCAGTGGGAATAAGGAGATCTCAATCAGTAGTTATTAACATATTTCAGATAATAGTTGATCAATTTGCATGATATTCGTGTTCTCAGCACACATGGAATTTTTATGGACAGTGTGTGCAATACGGATAAGGAATTTGTCTTGAAACATCTTAAAGAAATGTTTTTATACCCTACATGGCAGTGAAAAAAACCCTCCAGACTTTAAATATAATTTTAATTTTCAATTTCCTTATCTTTAGATTCTCTTCCAACCCCCCTTCACAAAACAAATGTTCTATTATTCTCTTTCTCCCCCCCCAGGCTATTGTTACATGTGTTCTCAGTATAACAAAAGGGTTTTGTCTAAAACGGCTGTATCTGAGTCATGTCTTTGCATGTGAAACAGCTGTACACCTAGGGCATATTCCTGGTCACTTGAAAATGTGTCATTTTCAGCATTCTGGGTTTACATTATTTGAGTCCTGTATCACTGCAGTGATCAGCAGAAAGGAACTAAGTTGTCTGTGTATCTGCAAACATCAGAGAACCGTGGCAGCAGACCCAGAGAGAGAAAGAAAATGCAAGTGGAAATGCCACCTGAAGGACATTTGGCCTAAAATAGAAAAAGCCAATCTGAAACAAATTGAAGTTATTAAATCCAAAGGACAATGATCCAAAACACAGCAAAATACTGGGCAAGAGACGCTTAGAAAACATTTATTACCAAACTTAATTACTCATAGCAACTTTCTCCTGTCTGATACTGTGATACAATGCAACATCTACAAGATCGATCAGCTTTGGGTAGTTAATGCACAGGAATGTTTCGTGGTGAACACAGAATAACATGACAATCTCTCATCAGTAATTCTTTTCTTTTAAAAATAACAAAAGTTATATTCAAAACTGTGTGAGTAATAGTAGAGAGAACAGTGGTCACTTTACACTGCACGGTCATCCCTTTGTCAGCAGGCTGCCTACTATTTTCCAAATAAAAGGCTTTAGAACGTCTTGGGTATGACAAATAACATGTCAATCTCCTCAGTAGCTACTAGAGCAAAGCCAGGTAGGATTATGATGTTCAAAAAATACTTACTGGTATTAACAAAACTTTCATCTCCCCTTTGAAGTCCTTAATTCATCTGTACTAGAAAAAAAAATATGTCCCCTGTTGCCTAAGGTAACCTGCTGGTTGTTATCATTTGGGAAGCAGAATCATTTATCACTGAAATTTAAGAGATGTTAATAAACAAGTGAATAATTTTAGCATGACTATTTCAAGCCACGTGTTCAGTAAAATAAATCACAAGAATCAGGTTTAACTGTTGAAGTCTATATTTAATCTCCTAAAAAGGAAATACTATGAGATTCCCAATACATGATGTCATGCCCCACCTTAAAGTACTGCAGCACATACAAATGATAGGACAGAGAAAATAAGGGATGTAGGTAGCATGGTCCTGTAGCAGCCTCAGCTGATAAATAAAAGCTGGCCTGGATCTTCCCCACCTCTGGGCTTGCTAGACAGAGCAATCTCTGCAATCCACGCTGGCCATGGCCATCAGGGCCTCTCAGGGTGCACTGGTGCCACAGTGAAAAACTCAGTCTAACACACTAGCTCGATTTTGTAAGCATAACACCTCAGAGGTGTTCTGTACAGTGTGGTGGTCTCTGTGCCTGACTTGCACCAGCGTGTGTGTCTATAATAAGCTCCTCTGTGCCTCACACTGACTCCAGGGAAGGGGGAGGCAGCAGCAAATAATGGACTGAGTGACATTCAGTACCAGACTGCAAATGCAGATGTCAGGCAAAATGGATGCTGACTTTGCCTAATGAAGCTACAGCCTGCAGCAAGAACCAGCAGCTTTTAACAGTGCTTTGCTAAACCAAGTTATTTAATACGAGTAAAATTCAGGAGAAAAGTTCTCTGGGAACTTACAGCATGTGTACAGAAGCCAGAGGCAAACCCTCTGTTACCTACAGCAGCACCTCAAATAGCCAGCAGCACTGACACCCAGTCAGCATCCTGGCACTTCAGTGTTCTGTTCCCCCTGCTGAATTCAGTGTCTGGGGCATCTCATTTTAAAGTGATAAGCCTAACTTAAGTGGCACAAAGTCACTGGCAATAGAGAGCCTCTTCCTCAACCTCCTTGACCTCCCTGGCCACTGTAACCAGAAGTATCATCACTCAGCTGATGCACCCAGCAGGGCAGACACAACCCTGCTGGGACCGAGTGGGATCTGTTCCTTCCCCTTTTCCCTGCTCACGCAAGGTGTGTGAGCTGGTGTGCAGCAGCAGGTCCCAGCTGGAGAGAGACCTTACCCCACCACAGCTTTGTTTGTGATCCTGCAGAGCACAGCTGCTTCTCTAGGGCTCCCTATACCTGTGCTGTGGACTAGGGAATTGCACTGAAGCTGCAAGTGTACCAGTAAGAGTTGGGAGCTGCGTCCTCTACCTTACTCTACCTTTACCCTGTAAATCCACACCCAGAAGGCACATTGTCATATTGCTTCCAAATCACAGAAACTCCATGGTCAGGAGCTCTCAGCAGGCACTTTTAAATGGTGTCATTTTGATCAATTTATGCCAATTCTATTGTAATAAAGCAGCAATTTTTTTAATATCACTTACCTGTAGAGAAACTGATTGAAAGTATTTAGTCACTAATTCTACATTATAACCGATGTGTATGTCGTTGCTTATTTTCTGCATCTGTTCATGACAGAGGTTTCTGGGTATGGTCACTCTTCACAAGAGAAGCTTGTTCATGAGGTATGTGGACAACTAGCTTGTATCAGCAAATGACGATTAAAAAATTAGCAATTAGGAAGACTAGGATCTTTACAACAGCAATCCACAGCATCATAAAGTGGCCAAATGATTTTCTGCTATGTTCTCTCTTTATATATGTATAACTCTACCTAGTCTTTCATTTTTCCAGTTTCCTAACACAGACTTTGCAAAAATAGTTCCATCAACACAAAACAAATTCTTTCATCAAAAGCATCTTGAATAGCTAGTGCCAGGATTTGTGTCCACATGTAACCTCACACCCCACACAGCAAGTCTCCCACCACCTATTACGTCCTCTGCCCACTTTATGGGGCTGAACTTGTACCCAATATTAACACAATTTTGTAATAAAAAGCAGTACTGGATTGTGAGAATTGCCAGGTTTTAGATGAGGCTCTAAGTTCCCTTGTGTTATTTCTACTGACTTTTCTAATCAAATACAAAGATCCCATGACACATTTTGACAAAAAGTAGGGCACAGCCAGCTTATTTATTCTTTTACTAAAAATAGGCTTCAGTGTCCAGCAGGTTGTAATGTGTGAAATAGCACTTCAAGTGTAACAGCTGCTGTACCTGCCTCGGTACAGCTGTGTTACCAGTCCCTCTTTGCAATCTGCTAATTAGGAAAATCAAACATCAGGCTTCACAATTACTTCACCAGCTCCCTTTTGCTAAAATGCTTACTAGGATTAGGCTAGCCAACAACTGAAAAAGCAATAAAATACCTTCTCATCCTTACAGGAGGAATTTCTGACACCCTTCCAAGCACAGCACAGCATGCTTTACATCTCTTGGGTTAATGGCATATTACTATTCTCAGCCAGAGGCAAAGACTAGGAAGAGATTCATTACAGGAGCACAAATGGTTTAAAGAAATCTGTATCTCTCCCGCCTTCTTAACATACTTATTTTCTTGCTGGCCTTTCTGTTAAGGCGATTCTGGTAACAGAACAAATGTGACAACTGTGAAAAAGAATAATGATCATGGATACTACTGAGTTTGTCACACTTTTTAATGACTGTGGATATGAAATACACCATATTATTTCAGAATTTGGCCTTGAGGAGACTCAACTGACATTTTGTCAAGTTTGCTTAGACAAGCTCATTGTCCAGCCACAATGGTGTAACTCAGGGTTAGCAAGACTTTGTTTTCTGTGGAACTGCCACAAGAGAGAGAACACAGTTTTTATCCCTTAATAAAGTACATTGATGTAGCTGTCCTTTGGGTCAAATACATTTACTGACCTGCAGTGCACAGTGGACACCACTTCAGAATTTGGTCATAGTTTGCAAACAATGAAAGACTTGCTCAAACACTAATTTTTCTTTATCTTGCACGAGTTATGTCATGTGCAAATCAAAGTAAGAGATAAAGGCAAGTGTGGTATATTGCTGCTGCCATAAAACACAGGTACTGCATTAACATTTCACTGGTCCATGGAAAACATGATCACAGTAGCTTCACTGATGACTACATACTACTAGAAATCTTACATCTGTATCTATGTATACCTACACATCTGAGCAAATGAAAAAATTGTGAAATTTTAAAAATCAGTAAGCACAAGGAAAATAACAAATACTACATCCATCACCATTCTTCTAAAAATATAAATTCTCAGCTACAAATGGACTATTATTTTGAGTCCCTATTTAAAATCTCAGATTTTAACTTCTTCGCTCTGGTAAATGTGCAGTTTTAATACTACTGATGAGTTTCTATTTTTAAAAAGACTATCAAAACAACATATATCTAGCAGAAAGGCATTCAGAAAGCATTTACAGCTTTCTTATTACGGATGTTTCAAGTTTCTAGATACCTGTGTAATACTAACCCATGAGCATCTGATTTCAGTGTTTTATTTTGCCACAAAACTGTTGTTCTACAATAAGATCAGTGCAAACAGAGTCATGAAGTCACGCTGAAATCAGTGAGAGCCACAAATATTCAGTACTCTACTGGAACAGACAGAAACACTTTCATCTCACAGTTCTATTAATTAAGCTTCTGACAATCCAGAGCCATGAGTCCCATCCTCAGGAAAAACAGCACTCTGACACATTTTGGAGCAGCACCCACGAAGTGTTATGAACAGATACTGCACAAACAATGCAGGAGAGATTCCTGGAATACTCCTAAAATGCCAGTACATTTTTTGAAGCAATACTCTACACAGCCTTTTGTTGCTAGACAATCCAGTCATCCTGAACCCGGAAGACTCATGTTATTTCTAAGAATTACATTTTAGACAGTTTCTTGGAGCTACATATGCATCATCTTCATTTTTAGTCCTCAAGAGCTAATGTTACCAAGTCTGGCTAGATGCCATAAAAAAATAAATTGTTGCAGCATAAGAGGACAAGTATGTTATTATTCCTTTCAAAACCAGAAATTCAGCCTGCCTTACTATGAAATCCAGGCTTTGTGCTAAATCTCTTTTTACAACATTTCCAGGTATGGATTAAGCAAATCAAAATGCGTGTGTTTCACCCACTCTGTCTGACAATCTATCACAACAAGTCTGAAAGTTTCATTCATATGACTAAGGCCTTTAGATTAAACAGCTATGCAAATGATGCCAAGTCTGTGTTTATCACAGCCTTGTCAGCAAAACAAATCATTCAGCAGGTGAATCATGAAATTACTGTCTATGTGGATGAGGGAAGCAGAGATGCCAGCTTCATTTCTTGCTTCCCCATCTATTTCTCCTTCCCATCGCCTTCACTCTATCATTGCAACTTCACTCCCATGAGCAGGCAAACTCTCCTTGCCTTTCTCAACACACAGCCCATTTGGCTGCAGTTCAGAAAGTCCTTTAAGCACATGAGGAAAACTGAAGCTTAAGTGGTTTGCTCAGGAGAGAGTACTTGCTACCTCCCTCTGAGAGGGAAAGTGGGCTTCATTTCCAGTATGAGAAGTGCATCCATTTAAATGGTTCCACCACGTAGTGTGCAGCTCTCCTGCTTGGAGAGGCTCTTAGGGGGCTTTTGTTGCAAATCTGCTCTACGTGGAAGAAAGACTGACAGGGTATCACTGCTCAGAAAAGGGCTACCCATCTGGACAAGGTTAGGTTACCTTTGCAAGAGAGCACATTCCAGCAGTTCACAAAAATGTGGCTCAAGAACACTTTTTTATTCCTGGAATGTACCTCTTTGCCAAAGAAGGTAGCTACGATTAGGAAAATATTCCATGGGGAGCAAACAAATTCTTCTGCATAGCCATTCCTCTCTGCTCCACCCCTGCTGACATTACACAAGTTGAATAATGCATGTCAAGGTATTAAGTAACATGTAAACACTTCCAGTAAATGTTTCTGCTGCAGGCCTTGGCTTAACTGGTATTGCTTTTCCCGGTGATAACAAAAAGCAACTTCCTCAGTTCTTCTGCACCTAATACTTAATATTAATGGAGCACTTCCTACCAATCACTGACTGGAATCTTCCACCTGCTCTACCTCCAATATAGATTTTAAACACCTTGAAAACTTACCTAATGAAGCCTTACTCAGAGCTGGCCTTCTCTGAAAGCCTCTGATCAGCCTTGGAGCCAATGCAAATGGGACAGCCTGATGTCTCCAAAGTATTACAGTTCTGGTAGTACTTTTAATAACAAATTACATATTCCAGTCAGAAAGTTGGGATTTTTCTCATACCACCAAGGATGGCTCCCCATCATGAGCCTCTGTCTTCATCATGCATTGCCCAACAACCTTCCCCACACCAATTTTGAGATAATTTATTTTCACTTTTTTAGCCAAGGGTGTGAGAGCAGTGCTGGGAAGCCACAGTACATTTTAATCTGGTAGAGGAAATCTCCTTGGATTTTGGTATCACTTTAGGCATGTACACTGCTTGCACAGCTTATGCCAGTAATTCCTTTTCCTTTACAGTCTATGACACTCCACAACAGGCACAAATGGAGTTCTGAGCCCACTAACCAAAAGGACATACTGAAAAGCTAAAATATCCCTGGGATGAAGATGGGCTTTTGAATTACCTCCATGAGACTGTGAACCATTAGACCAAAAGGAGAACTACCCAGGGAAACTTCTGGGATTTTCCAATGGTATTTGTGCTTACACAAAGGGTTTTCTGTAGGAGAGATTGACCTAGGGACAGGTATCCAAGAAACTCCCAAGAAACAATACCAAATTCCACTCTGGAAAGTGCTTGGGCAATAATCTTGAACAGAACTGCTAAGTAGGAAGGTAAAGTAATGCATTTTCTATAACTTTTTCCAAGTATATATTTTTTCTTTTAATGTCTGTTAACTGCACAGGGCTGAGAGTTGTGGGGCAAGTTGGATTGTTCTCCTTTCCGTAACTGTTTTCCTGGCAATCCAACTTGCAGCACAGCTGAGGATGTGACACTGGCAGTGCCTGATAAACCTTACTTAGAACCAAGGGTTTCACTGATCCTGAAAATCTTTCTCAACACACAAAATTGCCTGAAAAGAATAAAGCTCAACTGATTTTCCAAGCTGAAAGTATGGCAATTTAACACGGAGTTTTAATGCGGTTTTGATAGGAGATCACAAGCAATAACAAACATCGAGTCTTCTGGAATAACAAGATGCAAGAACATCCAAAGAACTGGAGATCAATAACTTGTTTTGATGTTTACTGATCATTTAGCTCCAATACAACAGTTTGGAAGACTGTCTTAAAGTGAAATTAGTTTCCCTAGAGTTCATTATCAAGTTGCAACAAGACTGCTCCCAGACACAAACTGCAACTAGTAAGAGATGTGCTTCTATTTGGGCAATACATGGAGAGAAAAAATACCTGAGAACAATGTCCTCCAATCTCTCTCTGTCCCTCTGCTTACAGCAGCAGCCTTTTTTGCCTGATCTCCCACATCTGGATGAGAAGTAATGGGTTAGTGGTACCAGCTTCCAGCACCAAGGCTACCAGCTCTTAGGCTCTCACCTCTGTGTGATAACTGCAGCACTGGTATCAGTAATTTTCAAAGACAATAAAGCACAAGAAAACTGAAATTACACTCACCATGGCAAAATCAGATCACAATAACATGACAAATGTTATGCTCATCTCAGTAACTGATGTGGGCCTAATTTTTTGTCTGGGCTGATCAGGACAGGCACAGAGCAAAAGCCATGCCAAAATGAGCCTGTCCTGCTCAGAAGATTGTTAGTTAATGATTGCATTACAGCTATCACAGGAATAGCCAGAGCTCGGAGTGTTTGGAAGAAAGGTTTTTGAATGCTACTTCCCTGCTGCTTTTAGTTCCCCCACAGAAGAAGAACTATTGGAAAGACCAAACCACCTGCTAACACATTTGGAGAAAGCTTTGGCTAACCACTGTCACTTTCCTAAGAAAATGTAACTCAGTGCATCCTTAATTATTCTTTATACTGTGAAATAACCTTTTTTTTTAATTTAAGACTAAGAAAGGTTTTTGAATGCTACTTCCCTGCTGCTTTTAGTTCCCCCACAGAAGAAGAACTATTGGAAAGACCAAACCACCTGCTAACACATTTGGAGAAAGCTTTGGCTAACCACTGTCACTTTCCTAAGAAAATGTAACTCAGTGCATCCTTAATTATTCTTTATACTGTGAAATAACCTTTTTTTTTAATTTAAGACTAACAAAACTACTGATTTCCAGATGTCTAAAACCATCACTGCCAGGACTAAGTGGACACTCGGGCAGACCAATGTCTTTTAGACTTTTCAAGAAATTCCATTCAACTGAAAAGCTGTTTATTTTTTAATTACTGTATTGAAGGCACCAAAGCTCAGGTACAAATTCCCTATACAGAGAGGAATGTGATGACAGCAAAGGAAATGCATTTGGACTCTCCTTTTTCCTTCCCACCCATCCATCACCACCTGCAGAGCAGAAGCATGTTTCCCAGCTCTTGCCCAGCTCCATCTCCACAAGGCCTGGGGAAGGGACAGGCACATGGCATGGGCTCCACACCAGCAGCACGTGGGATAGAGCAGGGCACAGTACCACAGAGAGAGGAGAGGCTTTCCTGAGGATGCTTATTGGTGTGCACATTTCACACATATATAGATGTATATAATCCACAGCTCCTGCAACTTCACAGCTATTTGGCCTTCTGGCTTCCAATACATGCAAGAAATGACAGACCTCAGCCTGTCATCCACCATAATCTTGTGGTTCTAAAGCAGTGTCTGGCAGCAGCAGCCTCCCAGCCCTCTTTGCAGAGTCCTGTATACCACATCCTGCCTGGGAGCACACTCATCCAGCAGATAATGATGAGTACAAACAGCCAAGACTGGATGGTAATGACAGCCCATGCACATTGGCATATGGAAATGTTTACATACCTGTCTCCACACAGATCTGTATCCTGACTACTGTGTGTGAATGCACAGAGCTCTGAGCAGAGGACCCTGGCGAGCAGAGGGCTTTGGCAGGCTGCTTCAGCTGCACTGATCCATATCTCACACTACAGTGAGCTGCTAGAACAAAGCAGTGATGTCATGCCATTAAAGGAGACCACGCTGCCTTTAACCATCCCACACAAATCCAACAGCATTTCTAATGCCCACACACAATGGAGACAAACACAGAATCATTGAACCTGAAACTTCAAGCACATCCTTACCTTGTCATTAAACTGTATTTACAATTTCTTTTGTCAAGTACAACTTTCAGTTAGGTTTGCTTAACCACAGTGTGGACTAGAGGTGTGTTTCACAACAGCAAAAAGTATCAGGTATCAGCTCTCATGCATGCACCTTTGTTCACAAGCACCATTAGCAAGAGATCCAATACCTAGAGCAGGCACAATACAGAAAAAGAAACCTTCTTCACACTGGTGAATAAAGTCTCTATTTGTGAAAAAGCACCTGTAAACTTAAAAACCATCCTATGCCAATTCCTGCATATAACATATCCAAAATAACCTCTTAAATCACTATAATTTCACATTAGTGCGTTGCTTTGATAATTTAACTGAACGATGTATACTTAACCTTTAAATCTTGAGTCTAATGCTAAATATTCCTTTGATGAAAAGTCTTGAGTAAAGAAATAGAGACGTATACTTCACCTCTTTTAATCTTAGTCGCTTCTTAAACTACCATTTTCACAGATATATGTTTAAAAGAAATACACACAGACCTGAAAAAGAAGGCCCTGATACAGGATGTCAGGTTTTCTATCAAAGACCATGCCATGACCATTTTACACTTTACTCAGCATAAAACATACCTTGAAAAACTGAGCATGAGTTTGTTTTGTTGTTTTCTCTCCTTCCCCATGGCAACAGCTGGGGGAACAGATGTTCAGTTCTATAGTGGTTTGGCCATATGAACTCTATTAAGAAACTGATTATTTCAAGTTGTTCACGATCAGGTGATAACCTCCCTCAAAAGATGAAAAAATGCTAACAGACCCTAATTAGTATCTGATAAAGAAGTGGGGCTGTTGCACTGTGTAAACCCTGAATTAGAATAATAATGCAGGGAGACTCAACAAAAGCAGCTTTGTGTTTCTCACTGCAGCCGGTAACAGCTCCTCCAGGGGCTGTCCCTTCCAGCGCTGCCACTTTCAGCATGTGGAATAAAGCTGAACCAGTTTTCATACTGGTTTTCCATGCCCTGCTAAGATATACCTCAAAGGTGCTTCTGGAGTGTAGTCTAAAAGGACAAAGCTGTGTCCTGTGCTACATGTCTTGTCCGAAACAAAGAATTTTAAAATAAATCTTTCTGGGTAAACTCTGAATAAACCACTCCCCTAGTAAGATAACTCTTAACATTCAAGCACACCTATTCAAAGCACCTGTGGCATTGCCTGCAGAAACTACATCACTCCTCCCCATCTTGACACTGAAAATGAGTTTTCTACCTGCATTTTGGACTGAAGGGATTGTGCTGTTCCAGCTAATACACCTGACTGAGTCACTCAGCAGCAAACACCTGATCTGCATATTAGCAAAGTGCCTTATGCTTACAAGTGATGGCACCCTAAAGCATTAGGGTTAGACGTGGGGCTACTGAAGGCAGAAGACTGCCAATGAATGCCTGTACAGCAAGTTTATTGCCAGTTCTGTGTTACTGTGACTGCTCCACTGATTAGCAATCTGCCTTCTTAATGCACAAAAAATCACAATTTGTTTTGCACACTGTAGTGTAGGTCTGTAGTAACTGATCCCACATACCCACACATGTAACCTTACACACATGAGCAATCCTGCTGAGTCCAACCCTCTTCCCAAATCAGTCTGGGCTCTGTGTACGTCATGTTCTGTATATTTTGCCCTTTTCCAATTCATCCCATGTGTTTATGGTCTTTTCATCTAGCTGACTATGATTTTCCAAGGTTTCAAATTCATCTTTTTCCTTTCATATTTTTTTCCCTATGTGATGTACATTGTAATGATATCAAGGGGAAATTTTAAAATCATTCTCAAATGATTTTTGTTACATCAGATCCAAAAAATGTTCTCTAGCTGAGCTGACATATTTTAGTCTAACTCCTTAAAACTGCATGAGACAAATCTAGTACACAGTGGAACAAAAACACAGAAGTCTGGTTTCTGGCCAAAATTCCACCTAGACACAAAACAGGAGTGGGAGAAAAATTGAATCTCTTGAATAGTATCATCCAAGCGTTTACTAAGAAATACTTTCTTTTGTAGTCTCAAATCAACAATGCTAGATCTGGGCTTGATGAGATCCGTTGAAAATCTAACAGGACAACACCTCATTCTGCTGCCCTGCCATCCCTAACAGGTTACACATCTGTGGCACACACAGACCAAACTGCCTGTTTCTTACAGCTTTCATTAACCACTGACTGGTGTGTTGGTTCTGAATGCCAGGCTGGAATCAGGAGATCAGTTCAAATATCTTCTTACAGTTGCTGCTAAATCATAACTATTTTAAAACATTAAATATGACAGGTAAGAGAAAGGAACAAAGAGTTTTATTCATGGAGAATCTTACTAGCTTTCAAAGTGAGTCATATGAGAGATATATGAATACATACATCTTTATAGTTTGTGCCTAAATTAGAAACAAGATTAGAAATCTCAATGCCCCTCATGAGCTCCTTCCTGTCTAACCATGTTTTCCTATTCATTCTGGATGATACACTGTCTCCTTTATTTTTCTTCCTCCTCTTATCCCTTCTTGTCCCTTGTCACTCCACTTAGCACATCTTATTTCTTGACTTTGTGCTCACTGGTAACCACGTGTTGTATTAGAGATGCAACGCACCAAGTTCTGGCACTTTGGAAATCTGGCAATTCCCAGCTATGAACTTCCCACCTTGCCTCCCCCAAACAATCCATTAATAAAAAGCACATGGAGAAAAAAACAAAACAAACCAAAAAGCACGAGATTGTTTAAAGTTAAGGAGCTATCTGTCCTGAGCATTCCCAGTTTAAACCAAAGCGATCAAGCTACACTGGCAGAAGCCAATAACAGATGCAGCTTAAACTGTCTAGGATTATTTTTAATGCTTTAGGTCTAGGAAGTACACAACTGTGCTAGAAACCTCCACAGACAGGACTGCCTTCTCAGAGCACATCTGAACCCATCAGCCTTGCTGCAGGTTCTGGCTCAGTTATTTTACTACGTGTCCCTGTGACTAGCTGTAAATAACTCTATTAACAGAACATTCAATAATGGGACTTAAACTTGCTTGTACATCAGAGGTGAAGAAAATAAGACCATGCCACTTGTGCCAAAGACTTCTATCACTACAGTGTTCACAAATGAGCAGAGCATCAGAAAGCACTTTTGGTCTCCAGCTGCTGTCCACAGCACCTCTGCACTGAGAACTGCCTGAGGAGCTGAGAGCCTCTGTGGAGCTCCGGTGAGCAAGGGTAGACAACTGAGCTTCAGGCAGAACCACGTGGAACGAGTCTTCTTTCTGGTTCACTTAGCACCACGACATGTTTCACAAAACAAACCCAGTGTATGTCCTTGCCGCTTCACTTGGCAGGTGTCTCATCTGTCTGCTGGGCTCTGTTTTGACTGAGAAGGCTTCGGCACTACCTGCTTTAAACATGATGCCCTCACCCTGCTCTTACAGGAACACAGCCACTGCCAGCTCCTTCAGCTTCCTGAGGCACTGGGACTGCCAGGCTAGCTGCACTGCAGCTCTGACAGCACATCTCCAGGGGCTGAGGACAAGCAGTGCATGTGCACCCAAATCACAGAATAAAATTAGAGAATTTGAGGGGTTGAATGGACCTTATAGATCATCACCCAACCCCTCCTGCCATGGGCAGGGACACCCCTCCACTAGACCAGGTTGCTCAAGGCTTTATTCCACCTGGCTTTGAACACTGACAGGGTTGGGGCATCTACTACCTCCCTGGGCAACCTGTTCCGATGTCTCACCATCCTCACAGTAAAGAACTTTTTCCTAATATCTAACCTAGATTTCCTTTCATTCAATTTGCACCCATTGCCCCTTGTCACTGCAGCTCCTAACAAATGTGAATATTCAAACCAGATGGTATCAATCCAACGATATTCCAACAAAGTGAGTACAAAGCCAGACCCTAGCTCTATTAAACAAGTGATATTCAAATATACTGCAGAACAAGGTAAGAAATAAGTGATTAATATGGTAGACATGAATGAGAAAAATTGCCAAAGCAAATTCACTAGTTAAAAAGGCCATTTCCTCACCCTCTGACTGTTGGAACTAGATTGGGACAAGCCAAGTGAGTGAGGCAGAAGTGCCAGGCCTTCAACCAGCTGAATGGAGGGGAAAGAAAAAAGGGAGAAAAAAGACAAAAAACAAGTGAAAACTGTTTTCACATGAAACTTTAGGGCCATCCAAACCAGGCAGCTGTGCTAGGAACCACTTTTGCATGCCTGCTTAATTAAGGCTTTGAAGTCAACCAAGGCAGTCATTTTTGGAGATAAAGTAACATACAGATAGTGCCTTTTGACTTGGAAAGAAGAGATCATGAGAGCAAGAGGCAAACTTCTAGCTGGGTGAAAAATTTTGCCTACAAAGACAACCAACCCTAAAAGAGGTAAAGGGAGCAACAACAGCTACTCAGATTTATGTCCATGCAATGGAACAGAATTGAAACCAGATAGTATCTCTAAATGTACCAACTGTTTTATTGGTAGGTCTAAACAAGTTTACAGCTTCAGAAGACTGCAATCTCTCTTGCCATACAGGAAAGGAAAATCGTTTCTTTTAGAGGAACTCCAAGTTGCTCAACTCTAATTAATCTTCTAAAACAGGAAATCCCCACCACCACAGGTGGAACTGCAATACACTGACTGTGCAGCTGGGGAACATGAAAAATGGGATTTCCGTGTTCCTGTCTCACCCACCGAAACCAGAGTGAAAACACTGGAAGTAAAACATGCAGCTGAAAATTCTGACAGGAAAAAAAAAGCAAGTAAAAAAAACTGAAAGGAGAACTATAGAAGTCACTAGGTCATTCATAAAGAAGTTCCTTACAGTATTAAGGAAGGTTTGAGCCCTTCTGAGGAAGCTGCCGTCACTGTGATAGCTTAGTTATAGGGCAAAGGAAATTAATCTGGATCTGTATGTCAGGAAACAAAGTTGAGAGGACACTTTGCTGACTTCTAACATCATCTGCACTCCTGAAGAAGCCCTGCAATGTGCACAGACAAGACCAGCTTCTCTCAGCCATCCCTTTGTTCTCTGTAATTGGCATGTTTAAATACAGTTTGCACTGTTACTCACTGGACCACATCACAAAAGATGAATGTCAGGATAGAAATTTCTTTGCCATTGAAATGTTACTTGAGTTAAAAGTCAAGACAAGAAATAGACATTCCTTTTTAATGTTTACTTGTCTGCAGCATTTTAATTGTGGAGGCATGTAGGAAAGAGGGATATGAGCAATTATTTACATTGCTACACACTTCAATCTCACTGGAAGCCAAAAGACTTAGGGACACGGGGGAGATGACAGATCATCACTGCTTGTAGGGTACACCCTGCATTCTCTGCTCTCAGCACTGAGGCTGTCCTTAAGTTCAGTTTAGGATGAACAGTATTTTTCATGACAGCTTATTTTATTTTATTGCATCTTATTTTATTTTTTGAACAACTTGTTCTAGTGGAAGTTGCCCCTGCCCATGACAGGGAGTTGGAACTAAGGTTCCTTCCAGCCCAAACTATTCTATGATGCTATGATTACATGACATCAAACACCACAAAGCCATCTGTATCAAAAGAAGGACGCAGGGCAGATTTTAGTGGAACTAAAAACCATTTGTATCTCCCATGAAAACAACTAACACAAAGAGCAACACCAAAGCTTTGTTTAGACTAGGGAAAGTTCAGTAAGTCGCTCATAAAAGAGTTGTAAGGGTGGGATGCTGAAAGATGTGTTTTCACCAGAAGAGCAGGGCTATCATTATAAAACAACCTGAGTACTTCTAATCATTTGAAGTGACTCTCACTCCTCTGATGCCCCAAACCAAGCAAGTAACTAAACCAAAACCAGATTAATTTCCTTTAACTACAGATGTACCATTCACCACACTCACCCACTGAAAGAAAAGATAAATATATTCACTATTAATAAAAAAAACTCTTGGGGGGCATGACTCTCCTACATACACACACAAGTAGCTCTCTATTCAGCCTATTAGATGACTAACTCTTCTCAACAACACATTTCAGTCCATGTAACAGATATTTATTATGTTATTATATCTACATAAAGTTATATAGATACATATTGTTATGTATTTATAGACATGCATTGTTATGCTACTTTCTCATTATTTGATGTTTTATTGCTCCGTTTTCAAAAGCTGCT
>NW_008677433.1:17222-20661 GCF_000695815.1 Acanthisitta chloris
GTACAGCAATAGTAATATAACATTGGTATTGCACAGCAAACACGCTTGGAAATGACCTGAATACCTGCAATGGAGGCAGTAAAATGATTAAGAATGTTTAGGTGTCCTTTCATTTCAACCTGGATACTGGTTTCAGCAAGAAACTAATAAATATTTGCCAGAACAGATGTCCACCAAAGCCACAAAAGCAAATTAAAGCTTACACATATGCAGACAATACAAGATAAAAGGAAAGCCCTGGTTTTGGTTGCTGCATTAAGGGTAACTGTATTTTAAATAAAAAGCTGTCTTAATTTCTTGGCAAATTACAAGGTTTAGGTCAGCCCTAACAGGAATTTGTGTCAGCTGGAAGAAGGCATCATCTATGTGAAAGATTAATAATAATGCAAACCAACCCCTTTAAAAAGTAGAAGTAATGCTTGTTGAATTTATCATCACCTGCAAGACTGGTTATGCTAATAATCCTTCACCTCATGCCAAGTAGACTGAAAATAATTAATAGTCCACAAACAAGCTTCCCACAGAAGCTTCAGTGCTAATGTTGTTTTGACTGATTACAATAAATACAAAATACCATGCCAAGTATACAGGCCTTCAACATGAATTCCTTATATCTGAGCAACTTACCAGAAAAGTAGTAATAAATCTAATCTGTCACACCATTACCCTGTCAAGGGCAACTCAGTTCCTGGATCACAGTCTCAGTGAGGAATTCTGTTCACAACTCTATTAAAATAAAGTCCATTCTGTTCATGAAAAGGAGAACCTGATTCAATGTATACACGCAGGGGTTCCACTACTGAGCTCTGCTGAGCCACTAGAAATGCTAAGGAGTCAGAGGGTGAGAACCAGGGTACTATCAAAGCTTAGCTGATTGTGATATTTAGGGGGTGCCTATTAAATCCTGAAGTCTGTGTGTCTCACCATGCAAACTCTTTCCTCTGCTTGCCTGAAGTAGCTGTGAAACAATGTTCAATTGGTAACGTCTCAAAGCAGCAATAAGGAATGTGTACAAGGACACAGGACTGTGAGGGAGGATGGAGAGGAAGAGAAGGAAATGGAGGCTAAAGCAAAAGATAGAAGGGAGGAAGGTCAGAGGGATGTTTATGCACTTACAATATCTCTAAAATAAAGTCACACTCGAGAGATGCAGGTGGCAAACTGATCTCATTAGAAAAACCACAATGGTTTACAGACAAGGTTCATTTCTGCCAGGATCCTGTTTCCATCAGTGCTCATACCCAGATGTTGAGGAGGAAGGTTCCCAGCCACACTGTTTGACAGTCTTAAATGTGATTCCTGTAGGACACACCAGAATATTTGGCCAAAATTCATCACCAAGAGAGAGATTACACAAGGCAGAAAAAAATAATCCCTTGTTCAGAACAGGACACTCATGGCTATCAAGTTTAGAACATGCTTGTGACATTTTTCCCTGAAAACAGCACTTTGTGCAGCACACAGCATCTCAGAAGAACTCCCAGGTCCTAAAAGCTTTCATATATGCCTCAAAAGTGTGGGAAATAAACCTGGCTACTCACTGCTCTGTTAGCCTATGAACTAGGCAACTGGTGTACAAACAGCACAAAATCCACCGAGGCATGAAAGGACTACTGTTACCATATATACCATGTGAGCTTTTGGGGCAAAGCATAAAGGTTTATACAGGCCACCTACTCTTAGGGAGGAAAGTGCCACACAGGGATGATGTGGGAATCAGCGTTTCACTCATGGATGCTGTAATGGCATGAAATGGACAAGACTGACTTCATTCATTTCTCATCCTTTCATTAATACTGGATCTTAGTAACTGCTGCCTGGGGCTGCTCAAAAAACTCCCTTCATGCTGTTTTTCTACTGAAAGTTGTGGCTTTCTCCAGGGGAAAAAAAGAAAAGCTTTCCATTAAAAGCCCTCACTCTGTCTAGTATTTAATTTCTAAAAACACTGAGATCTACTATCTTTTGGTTTTCAAAAAAACTTGGTTTTGAAGCAGCATTTTCTGGAGTTGTAGTTCAGTGACCAGAGTACACCTCCCACAAGGTGTGAGATCACCCAAAGGGGAGGTGATGACACAACTGGGGAGATGCAGCCCAGCCATGGGAGCCAGGCAGCAGCTGAGTCAAAGCTGTCCATCGAAAGTATTCAAAACTTTAAAAACTCTGCTGCAGGTGTTGGCACAAGTAATATGCTTCACCAAAAAATTTTCTGCAAAATACTATTTTTGGTGATTAGATCTGTTCCTCACCATTTCTGGGCACCCCTGAAGCTGCCACTGATAGCAGTGGAGTCAATTACAGCAGGACACAGGAGACTTCAACAATAGGAGCCATAGCCAGACTCTTCTCATACTTGGGAATTGCAAGTAGCTGTTCCTTCTCTTTCGTCCCCTTCTCAAGCATCTCAGCTCCAGCATCTATCCACTTATTGCCAAATGGGACCTTAGTCCCTCAGTCACCAGGGAATGCTGTGCATTGCCCTGACAACAGCAAAGATTAACTCACTGATCCTTGTGTTTAGTGTACAAAAACTATTACTGGAACACTGTATTTAAGGATTTAACACAGACTCTGCTCCAAGGGCAATGGACAGCCCCTAGTGCATGGGTAGCTGTCTGAGCTCTCTTACAGGATGTCTCACAGTCTGCAAGAAGCAAACCCAAGAGAACATATGCACATGCAATCCAGGCTCCACTCTTATCAGACCCCTCCCAGTCTGCTCACACTTTAACAGATTATTGACCTCCCTCGTGTAACAATTGCCAGTCAAATACAATAGCCTGAAACTGCAAACACCTCTGGTCTACCCAGAACAAAATCTGAGGGACAAATTCACTGATAAATTCACAGCCAGCTCATAGAATGAGCCACTGTTTGTCTCAGTGCTCCAAGTGAGCAGCTTAATTGGAATAGAAAAACAAGGTGATGAATCACAGCGAAGGAAAGCACCTTGCTACAGAAGACAGACAACATTAATGCTTTACGTCATTAAAAACATTTGAGGTTACCGTTCAGGACAGCACACGTGGAAAACATTTAAGGAAAAAAAAAAGATGAAATGTTGTTTAATTGGTGAATTCTTGCCATTAACACCCTAAACGGTCTGACACATGCTGGCAGGCAGGAGGTGTCAGCCTCAGACACGCTGCCAGACACACTTCCCCACTCCTGGCAGCAGCCAGACCTTGCTGGGGTTTGAAAGTTTCCCAACTGGAGGTCCCGTTCCCATTGCTGGTAAATTAGCCTCTGTAGTCACATCTCCTTGCTGGATTTAATTCTATTTCCTTTCTTCTGCTTCTTTCCCCCGCCCCCCGGTTTCTTTTTGATGCAGTTGCATGTGCTCTTTCTCAATCTTAACCCCTCTTCTCACTCTCTCCACCCCGAAATGGGGAAGAGACCCCAGAAGCTTCCCAGAGAGGGAGATTCAGCTCCTGGGGATGCA